>NC_057800.1:129254371-129266915 GCF_018294505.1 Triticum aestivum | reverse complement strand
CCCGGGCGGCGGAGCGGCGAGCGCCGGCGTTGAGGTGGCGCGGCGAGGAGGTGACCGGACGAGGCGGCAGTGGCCAGCGATGGGGCGCGGCGGCGCCGGCAGGAGAAGGGTGGCGCACGGCGTCGCGGGCGAGGAAGAGACGAAGGCGCGCGGCGGCGGAGGGAGTGGGTCGCGGGGGGCCCGAGTCGGGTCGAGCGGGCCTCGCGGTGGAGGAGGGCGGCGGTGCCACGTGGCGACTTGCCACTGGCACGGAGCGGCGGCGCGGTTTGTCCGTCGCGCCCGGACACGTCCGGCGCGACGAGGAGCGGGGAGCTAGGGTTTCGTGGTAGATGGGATCCGGAATTTTTGAGGGAGAGGCCTTTTTATAGGTAGGAGGAGCTAGGAGGCTCCAAATTGAGCACGGTTTGCGGCCACGTGATCATGATCGAAATCTATAGACAATGGAGGGGTTTTGGTGGGTTTTGGGCCAAATTGGAAGGGTGTTGGGCTGCAACACAAACGAGGCCTTCTCGGTCCCTCGGTTAACCGTTGGAGTATCAAACGAAGTCCAAATGGCACGAAACTTGACAGGCGGTCTACCAGTAGTAAAACAAGGCTGCATGGCAAGTCTCGGTCCAATCCGAAAATGTTTAACCCCCACACACGAAAAGAGGTAGAAAGGACCACCGGAGGAGATAGGAGCGCCGGAATGCAAAACGGACAATGGGGAAAATGCTCGGATGCATGAGACGAACACGTATGCAAATGCAATGCACATGATGACATGATATGAGATGCATGACAAAGACAACACCACACGAAGACAAAACCCGACAACGAGGAAAATAAATAACTTAGGCCGGAAATGGCAAGAGTTGGGATACAGATAAGGTAAATTACATCCGGGGTGTTACAGATATGGAGGATATAGTCCTCAATCCAGACCCCAGGGTCTGTTGTTCTGTCGTATGCCTATATGTTTACGGGTTTGGATCCCTCTAGAAATTCATGGTCCAGCACCTCGTTGGTGAAACATAGGGGGTGTGCGGCACCCCTGTATCTGGGTGTACCGTAGTGTTCAGATGTTTGTTGTGTTGCATCGTATGCTGGAGCGCGCCTGCGTGGTCCATAGATGGATCTGGTTGCGTCGTCCTTTTGATATGAGCCCTCGCATGGATCGCGTATTGGCTTATGTGCGGCATTGCTTGCCTCTCTATGTTGGCCGTGAGGTCGTCTATCCGGCCAGGTGGCCGTTTTAATTTTTGGTTGCGGGGGATCTAAGGCCTCCTCATCGAATTCAGGTAGCAACTTCCGCTTCGGGTAGCTCTTGGTGGGGCGATTACCGCCATACTTCGTTGCTGTGTTGAGTACTTTGCTCCATCTGATTTGGAGTGTGTCTTGCGCAGCCTTGAGCCTTTGCTTCTGCTTTTTTAGACTCCTCGTGGTGGCAACAAGCCTTTGATGGGCATTCTGTTGCTCCGGGTGTCTGTCTGGTGTTATGTCATCCGGACTATTATCTTTGACAGAATCGGGTTGTTCGGTTTGATTCTCCGTGTTGTCGTGGTCCGGCAATGGTTCACCCTACTCTAACGCTGGGTTTGTATGATCGTTGTTTCTACTGAGGCGGGATTTGGGGCGGCACTTACGCCGCCGATTTGACTGCTTCTCGAGGGGACAACCCTTTGTTGCGTCCTTCCGTTCCTCGTCGTCGTTTTCTTTTGGTGTGTTCACCATGTATACGTCATGTGGTGAAGTGGGCGTCCAGTGCCCTATGGCAGTGGTTCCTCTTTGTTTCCCGCATCGTCGTCCATACCGTCGATGTCTTCGGATTCGTAGTCGAGCATGTCGGTTAAGTCATCGACAGTGGCTACTAAGTGGGTGGTGGGTGGGCCGCGAATTTCTTCGTCGTCCGCATCCCAGTCCTGCCGGACATAGTTCGGCCAGGATCCTCCTGACAAGGAGAGAGACCTTAATGAGTTCAGTATGTCGCCAAAGGGCGAGTGCTGAAAAATATCCGCGGAGGTAAACTCCATGATCGGCGCCCAATCGGATTCGATAGGAACGGGCGCAGGCGGCTCGGAGTCCGTGGCCGGATAAGGATCCGGCAGTTTAACAACACGGCTCTCGTGCAAGGTAAGGTCGATGTTCAGCTCGATCGCCACTAAGGGTAACGCTTCCGCGGCGGGGTCCATCCACCCGTTCGCGGAAGGCGCAACTGGCTCCGAATTGAGGGTCGGAGCGGCTGCCGGTGTGATCTTAACACTGTCCGATGGTAGAGCTAAATCGTACTCATCGTGACCGCATGACGCGCAAGGCAGAGGCTTGAATCCGTCGAAGATCAAGTCTCCGCGGATATCGGCCGTGTAGTTTAAGCTTCCAAACCTGACCTGGTGACCAGGGGCGTAACTTTCATTCTGCTCCAGATAGCCAAGCGAATTGGCTCGCAGTACAAAGCCACCGAACATGAAGATCTGTTCGGGGAGAAAAGTCTCACCCTGGACCGCATCGCTATCGATGATAATAGTAGCCATCAAGCCTAACAGCGACGACACAGAGGAACTCTCAATGAAAGCACCAATGTCGGTGTCAAAACCAGCGGATCTCGGGTAGGGGGTCCCGAACTATGCGTCTAAGGCGGATGGTAACAGGAGGCGGGGGACACAATGTTTTACCCAGGTTCGGGCCCTCTTGATGGAGGTAAAACCCTACGTCTTGCTTGATTAATATTGATGATATGGGTAGTACAAGAGTAGATCCACCACGAGATCGGAGAGGCTAAACCCTAGAAGCTAGCCTATGGTATTATTGTATGTTGTAGTTGTTGTGTCCTACGGACTAAAACCCTCCGGTTTATATAGACACCGGAGGGGGTTAGGGTTACACAAGGTCGGTTACAAAGGAGGAGATACACATATCCGTATTGCCTAGCTTGCCTTCCACGCCAAGTAGAGTCCCATCCGGACATGAGACAAAGTCTTCAATCTTGTATCTTCATAGTCTAACAGTCTGGCCAATAGAGATAGTCCGGCTGTCCGGAGACCCGCTAATCCAGGACTCCCACACTGTGTGTGCTCCTGCTTCCATCATCTGAGCTACTGTAGGGACTAGTGCCCTCACTCATGTGAACCCGCTCCTCAGACTTGTTCTGACTGTCACTCTGATCTGGCATGATGCAAACACTGACAGCAGACCCTGTGAATAGATTATAGATGAGGTAGAGTGGATGAGCATCACAAAGTACAGAGGTTTTTGCAAAAGAATGAGTTAAAAACTTAGTTTTAGTTTTCCCCAGAAAGCATTTCGGATCTACCGATTTGCAAACTCGGTGAGACCGAAGCAGCTTTTGGAACCTAAACTAGTGAACTCGGTCACACCGAGTCACAGTTTGGTGGCACTGAGACTACTAGGGTTTCACAAAGTGCTGAACTCAGTCACACCGATTTGCAATTCTCGGTCAGACCGAGAATCACATGTGCAATGGCCTTAGCCAAATCGGTGGAACCGATTTCATCAACTCGGTCGGTCCGAGATGATTTCGGCGGAAACCTAACCCTAAATTTTCAATCCACAACTAAACTACAGAGTGTTTTCATTGGATAGAGTGATCTCAATCGTGGCAAGATACATGGAAAAACAATGTGCTAGGGAATCGGAGTGAGAACAGCACAAAGATCAAGTCCATACCCTAGTTCGGCGATGGACTTGCTACGGCGGCAACGGCGGAGACGATCCCGTTGACGGCGGCGGAGACCAGTGACTGGAGGTGGCTGGAGACGAGGAGGACGATCCGGAGACCTAGGGAGGCAGAGCAGGCTGAGCGCGAGCGATAAGGTTCGGAAAGTTTTCCAAATTTTGGCCCGTTGGTATATATAGCCTGACCCTGTCGGTGTGACCGAGTGGAACAACTCGGTGGCACCGAGATTCATAACTGCAAGCAGTTACTGAAACTCGGTGTGACCGAAAAGTTCAAATCGGTTGCACTGAGATTGAAAACCTAGATCGACTTAGTGATCTCGGTATGACCGAAATGGATGAATCGGTGAGACCGAAACGCACAAAGAAGTTTTGGAAGTTTAAATCTATGACGAATCGGGGACTCCGAGTGCTCCTCACACAGAGTGGTTCGAATCTGACTTGATCAAACTTTGTGATGCAGCATGAATAGAGTTTGAAATGAGAAAAGCATAGATAGCTAGAGGAGGTTCCTAGGCATTCTTGTCCATCCACTTGGCAAGATAAAAAGAAACCAACCAATCAAAACAACAAGTGGATCTCCTCAAATGAGTAAATTATGCAACCAGCATGCTCACACAATAAAATGACAAATGAAATATGTGGCAAAGCATGCACAAACAATTCTAGCATCTATCAAACAATTGGCGATGACTAGGTCATCTATATATGGGTATATTGACTTAGGAGTCAAATGAGAACATTTGATCATAGGTCATACTCATCGTTTAAGCACAAGTGGGGTTACCACTTCTACATAAAGCGTTGCTGTGTTCACACCATTAGAGCTGCTTTAACTCAATTCTTAGAGTAAAGCTCCCCCTAGATGTGAGATCCCACCTAAGAGGGATGAACTAACCTTGGGTTTTGTCGATGATGAATTCATGTAGGTGTTGAAGATGTGGATGCTCTAAGTTGATGTAGATCATTCGGAGCTATCCTTTGGAGTAAGTTGCACTATCAATACCTACATGGGTTAGTCCCACAAGGAACAAACAAGGATATCCATAGACATAGAGTGATGCACACACAAGATGATGTCTATGAGAGCATTAGGTTACCTTGTCCCTTGTCTTACCAACAAGAGGGTTTGTGACTCCTTGAACTAGTGCAAGATGTGGAAGTTGATTGCACTTGTTCTTGCCAAAATGATAAGAGTGAAGTATGTTGGCGGAGTCACCCTCAAGAACTCTCTAGTTCTTCTTCTTCGGGATCCACACCATCTTGATGGGAATCCTCAGAGTTGTAGTTGTACTTAATGAAGTGGAACTTGATGTAGTCTTGGGAACCCACTTGACCAAGGCCTTAGGAGCTTCTTCAAATGTATCAATTTCCTCTTGAAGCTTGTCCTTGCCTTTTTCCTTGTGGTCTTGTGGTGGAAGATCATCTTGAGCTTGTGTCCCTTTGAAAGAAGTAGGATCATACTTCTCTTGTTGAGGAACAAACTTCGTCTTGGGGTATTGATCTTCTTCCCACTCAACTCCGTTGGCATTGAACTTCCGTTCAAAACCAATACCTTGATTCTTCCGGTGCCTTCCTTGCTTGCGTACAATTTCCTCGAATTGCTTACTCCCGGCAAGGCTCTTGTAAACACCTTTCTCTATGATTCCCTTCAATAAGCTATTTTCTTGCTCAAGTGTAACTTGGCCAAGAGAATCATTAGTGGAATCAAGAGAACTACTAGAAGCAACAATATTGGATTTAGCATGATTATTGTTACTACTAGAGGAAGAATCGTTCTTGTTCTTGTTACTAGACTTGACTTGAGGCATGTAAGTGGATAAGAGTGAACGCTTGGCAATGTAAGAACTTTTCTTAAGAAGATCATCATTGATTGCCTTAAAGAACTCATCCTCTTGCTCAAGATTGAGCTTCTAAAAATGTAATTTCTCATGAGTCCTTAAAAGTTCTCGATGATCTCCTAAGATAATTTCATGAGCTAACTTAAGAGTGTTTAGTTCTTTAGTTAGAGACTCAATCTTCTCCTTATCATTATCATTCGTTTCATCTCGATTAGCATGATTAATTGACATTTCATCATAGTATTCGTCACTAGAGTTGTCAACAAGTAAATCATCATCACCTAACAAGTCATCTTCATCTCTATTGAAATCAACATACTCGGGGTGTGATACCTTTGGACCTTTGGCCATGAAGCATCTTACAATTCCTTTATTTGGTGAATCAAATATGTCCTAGGAGTTGGTTGACACAAGTGCTAGACCAGCAACACCTTCATCTTCAGTATATTTGGAGTCGGAGTGATAGCTTCTCTCAGAGTGACTGTCAGAGTCGGAGCCGGATACCCATTCACCAACATGAGCTTGATGTCTTCGTTTTGTGTAGCTCCTTGATGACTTTTCCTTCCTTTCCGAATCCTTGCTTCTCCGAGAGGGTCTTCGTTCATAACGATCATCCATACTCCTTCTCTCCCTCGATGGTGATTCTTCTCTTCTACTTCTTCTTTTGGGAGAATCTTCTCTTCTCTTGTGGGGAGCCGTACACTCATTGGAGTAGTGTCCGGGTCTTCCAAAATTGTAGCAGTTCCGCTCTCAACTAGAAGATCTTTTGTCATTGTAGGACCTTGACTTGGAACTTCTCTCTTTGCTTCTATTCTTGTAGAACTTGTTGAAGTTCTTCACCATTAGGCTCAATTCTTCATTGAAGGTATGTTTCTCACTTGATGATGTGGGAGCTTCACAGGAGGCTTTGTAAGCACCACTTGACTTGTTATGGAGCTCCTCCTTATCCTTGAGTGACATCTCATGAGCAATAATTCTTCCAATGACTTCTGTTGGCTTGAGATCTTTGTAAATTGGAATCATTTGGATCAATGTGCATACGGTATCATATTTTCCATCCAAGGCTCTTAGGATCTTCTTGATGATGAATTTGTCGGTCATCTCTTCACTACCTAAGCCGGCAATCTCATTTGTGATAAGAGCAAGCCTAGAGTACATTTCAGCGACACCTTCACCATCCTTCATTTTGAACTTGTCAAGTTGACTTTGAAGCACATCCAACTTGGATTCCTTGACGGAGTCGGTACCTTTGTGCATATCAATCAAAGTATCCCAAATTTCCTTTGCATTCTCAAGATAGCTGATTTTGTTGAATTCTTCGGAGCACAATCCGTTGAAGAGGATATCACAAGCTTGAGCATTGTATTGTAGCATCTTCAACTCTTCCGCTGTAGCTTCATGGTTCGGTTCTCTCCCATCAAAGAATTCACCTTGCAAGCCAATACACACAATAGCCCAAACGGTGGGGTTATGTCCAAGAATATGCATTTTCATCTTATGCTTCCAACTAGCAAAATTAGTACCATCAAAGTAAGGACCTCTACGGTGGTAATTTCCCTCGCTAGACGCCATACTCTCCTAGGTTGTGAAACAAGGATGTGACCACCAAAAGCTATGGAAATCAAAGCAAATGGAGACCAAAGCTCTGATACCACTTGTAGGATCGAAAGTGTGTCTAGAGGGGGGGTGATTAGACTACTTGACCAAATAAAAATATAGCCTTTGCCCAATTTTAGTTCTTGGCAGATTTTAGCAACTTTGGACAAGTCAAGCAATCTTAACAAAATTCAAGCAAGCATGCAAAGAGTATATGAGCAGCGGAAAGTAAAGCATGCTACTTGCAAGAATGTAAAGGGAAGGGTTTGGAGGATTCAAACGCAATTGGAGACACGGATGTTTTTGTCGTGGTTCCGATAGGTGGTGCTATTGTACATCCACGTTGATGGAGACTTCAACCCACGAAGGTTAACGGTTGCGCGAGTCCACGGAGGACTCCACCCATGAAGGGTCCACGAAGAAGCAACCTTGTATAGCCCACCATGGCCATCGCCCACGAAGGACTTGCCTCACTAGCGCTAGATCTTCATGAAGTAGGCGATCTCATTGCCCTTACAAACTCCTTGGTTCAACTCCACAATCTTGTCGGAGGCTCCCAAGTGACACCTAGCCAATCTAGGAGACACAACTCTCCAAGAAGTAACAAATGGTGTGTTGATGATGAACTCCTTGCTCTTGTGCTTCAAATGATAGTCTACCCAACACTCAACTCTCTCTCTCTCTCTCTCACGGGATATGGATTTGGTGCAAATAAGATTTGAGTGGAAAGCAACTTGGGGAAGGCTAGAGATCAAGATTCATATGGTAGGAATGGAATATCTTGGTCTCAACACAAGTGTAGGTGGTTCTCTCTCAGAAAAAGTAAGTTGGAAGTGTAGGTTTGTTCTGATGGCTCTCTCCACGAATGAAGAGGTGGTGGGGGGTATATATATAGCCTCCACACAAAATCTAACCGTTACACACAACTTTCCAAACTCGGTGGGACCGAATGGTTAAACTCGGTCAGACCGATTCAGCAAAGCTAGTGACCGTTAGGGTTTTCGGTGGGACCGACATGCAACTCAGTAGGACCAATATGATTAGGGTTAGGGCATAACGTAATCTCGGTGAGACCGATTACACAAACTCGGTGAGACCGACTTTGGTAATAAGCTAACCAGAGAGTTGGTCAGGTAAACTCGGTGGGACCGATCGCTCATTTCGGTGAGACTGAAACGTTACGAAGGGAAAATAGAGAGTTTACATTGCAATCTTGGTGGGACCGATCGCTCATCTCGGTCAGACCGAAATGTTACAAAGGGAAACAGAGAGATTACAACCCCATCTCGGTGAGACCGAGATCCCTATCGATGAGACCAATTTGCCTAGGGTTTGTGGCAGTGGCTATGACATTTGAAACTCGGTGGCGCCGGATAGTAAGAATCGGTGGGGCCGAGTTTGACTTTTGGTTTAGGTCATATGTGGATGTGAGAAAGTAGTTGAGGGTTTTGGAGCATATCACTAAGCATTTTGAGCAAGAACCTCATTAAGCAACACCTCATCCCTCCTTGATAGTATTGGCTTTTCCTATAGACTCAATGTGATCTTGGATCACTAAAATAGAAAATGTAGAGTCTTGAGCTTTGAGCTTGAGCCAATCCTTTGTCCTTAGCATTTTGAGGGGTCCACTTTTCTCATCCATGACATGCCAATCATTGAGCTTTCCTGAGATATTAATCTTGAAATAGCATTAGCTCAATGAGCTATATGTTGTTAGGAATTACCAAAACCACCTAGGGATAGTTGCACTTTCAACTTGCGACCAAGCTCAACATCAACAAGCACCCTATGGTTTTCAACATTGGAGATCTTGTGTGGCTACACCTTCGCAAGGACCGCTTTCACCAAGAACGCAAGTCCAAACTTCGACCACGAGCGGATGGACCTTTCAAGGTGCTTGCACGCTACAACAACAACGCATACAAGATCGACATTCCAAGCGACAAGTACTCCGTGAGCGACATCTTCAATGTCAAAGATCTCTCTCCCTACCATGGTGATGAGGATTTAGATCCAAGGTCGGATCTTCTCCAAGGGAGGGGAGATGATGCGGAGCATCCCACGATCTTCCCCATGGACGCACCTACACCGCCAACGTCTCCACTTGGAACAATGATAAGAGCCCGAGCCAAGGCTATCGAGGATAAGGTGAACTCATTCCTCTCCGAACTTCCACTTTCTATGCATGAGACCTGGCTACTACCTCAAGCGGAAACCCTATGTGTGATCAGGTACTTGGAAGGAAACCACGGATCTACTACGCTCAACGGATAAGATGGTGCGGACGACAAGTTCATTGGACAAGAGGAAGGAAAGCTCGAAGCTCCCAGGCTCCGGACGACCGGCAAGCCCCGGACATCCGACAACCTCCAGGCTCCGGACGTCCGGCCCGCACCGGACGACCGGAATATCCACACCCGAGCCGAATCTACGGATTTCTGGAGACCCCCGGACGACCGGCGCCCCGGACGTCTGACCCCGACCGGACATCCGACCGAAGTCCACCCGAGCCGAATCTACGAACGCCCGACGAGCCCTGGGCGTCTGGACCCTCGCGAGCCTCCGGATGACCGGTGACCTCCGGACGTCCGACGCCTGTGCGCTGTTATGTGTTGGGCCGCAGTCCATGTACCCCCCACTTCGCCCCCTTTTGCACTAAGACTATAAATAGACCTCCTCCTCCTCCTAGATAGGGTTAGCAAAGGTTTAGCTCATTTTTGTGTCAGAGCTTTGCTCATCCACTTGGATACCTTCTCCTCGGAGATTCGAGCCTCCTCCAGAGAAGATCCCCCAAGCAGATTCAAGACCCCTTTTAGGGAAGAACTCAAGACCTCCTCACGGAGAAGATCGTGCTACTTGTGTCGTCTTTAGTTGGCTTTGGATCTTGTACCTCCTTTTGTGTTACAAGGATCTAGCGCATGTGTAACCGTTCTTGTTGGTTTGAGTGATTCTCTCCTCGTTTTCCCCTCGTGTATCCCCTCGTGTTCTTGGCGGGATCCACTCCTTTCGTGAAAGATCAGCCGATTAGGGTTCCACCCTACATCAGAATGCATGCACGTGCTCATCCACATCTGATGAGCCAATGATGACCCATAATTATAGAGGATCAATCATAGTCCTTTCAATAAGTAAGACTCTTGAACCCAACGAGGAGCAGAAGGAATCTATAAACGGTTTCAGTAAGGTAATCTCTGCAAGTGTTGTAAGATAGTTTTGATAGATAGTTTGGTAGCAAGATAATTGATAGCAAGTAACAAGTAAACAAAGTAACAAGGTGCAGCAAGGTGACTCAATCCTTAATATTGCTAAGGACAAGCCGGTGGAACTTCTTATAGTGATTAAAACGCTCTTGAGGACACATGGGAATTTCATCTAGTTACTTTCACAACGATTCATCAACTTACGTTCATTGTCTTGATAAGTTGTTACGTAGGTGGACCGGAACTAAAATGATGTTCTTACTTGAACAAACAACCTACTTATGATTACACACTCCATGCAAGCATAAAAAAACAAGAGAAGTAATTAAGATAAATCTAACCATAGCATGAAACAATTCATAAATTATGGCTTAGCCTTCAGTCACTTTCGTAACCCATCCTCTACAAACTAATTTCACAATGTCTTTCCCTAGGCCCAAACATGGTGAAGTGTCATGTAGCCGACAATTACATGACACCACTAGAGAAAGAACAATATAACATATCATCATAACATTGAATGGTGATCAACTTCGCAACTACTAATAACAAGACTTCTCTCATGTTCTCAAGAACAAATAGAACTACTCACAAATCATAATTGTGTTCATGATCACATGATGTAAATATGTGTTTAACCATCCGAACATATAATCTTCCACCAAGTAAACCAACTAGCATCAACTACAAGATGTAATAAACAGTACTAACACCCCCAGGCACCAAATCTGAGATTGGATATAAAGATTAAGCACAAAAGATGAACTAATGTTTGAATATGAGATGGTATTGGTGAAGACGTTGATGAAGATGAGGCCTCCCACGATGAGAGGAGTGTTGCTGATGACGATGACTTTGATTTCCCTCACCCGGAGGTGAATATCCCGATAGAATCGTTCCTCCATAGAGCGAAAGTGTTTTTGCCCTGATTTCGCCTCGAGACGGTGGCGGCTCATCCCGAAAGTCCTCTTCTTATTTATTTTTCCTGGTGCAAATGGCTTCATTAGGAGAAGATCACTGGTGGAAAAACAGGCTTCCGTCCAGCCCCATAAGTCGCGAAGCTGTAGGAACCGCGACTAATGGGACCTTTAGTCGCGGTTCTGGAGGTGAACCGCGACCAAAGGCCTGGGCCCAGGGCGCTCGGTGGCCAGCTGGCGCACGTGAGGGTCTTTAGTCGCGGTTGGCGAGGACAACCGCGACTAAAGGCCTTCGGGCACCTTTAGTCACGGTTTGCCAGGCCAACCGCAACTAAAGCCCCTCCCCTATATATACCCATCCAGCAGCCAACACTTAGCCATTTGGAGCCATTCTCTTCACAAGTGGGTGTAGGTTTGCTTTTGGTTCCTCTTATGCACATAAGGTGTTTGATGAAATGCCCCAAGAGCATGAAACAAACATGACATGAAGTGTTGGAGCCACACTCCTCGATCGCGGTTAGCAACTTGATGAACCTTTGATGTGTCATTGATAAAATATGCGTGTGTGCAGTTCATTGTTTAATTTATATTGTTTGTAGCTAGTTAGTTTAACAAATGCATGATGGTTAATTATATATTTTATATTATAATAATGCAGATGAATCGGCAATGGATGTACGGTAACCGACTCTCCGGCGAGTTCACTACGGGTTTGAAAGATTTCCTCGTAGTGGCTAATGCGAACAAGCAGGGGGGTTTTGTTATCTGTCCATGTGTTATCTGTAAGAATCAGAAGGGTTACTCTTCCTCAAGAGATGTTCACATGCATCTGCTTCGGCACGGTTTCATGCCAAGCTATAATTGTTGGACCAAGCATGGAGAAAGAGGGGGTATAATGGAAGAAGATGAAGAAGGGGATGATTTCATCGATGAAAGCTATCTTGCTCATTTCGGTGATACTTTCATGGAGGATGCTGAAGGTGAAGGGGAAGGTGAAGAAGAGGCACGTGATGATCCCGTTGATGATCTTGGTCGGACCATTGCTGATGCACGGAGACGCTGCGAAACTGAAAAGGAGAGGGAGAATTTGGATCGCATGTTAGAGGATCACAGAAAGGCGCTGTACCCCGGATGCGATGATGGTCTGAAAAAGCTGGGCTGCACACTGGATTTGCTGAAATGGAAGGCAGAGGCAGGTGTAGCTGACTCGGCATTTGAAAACTTGCTGAAAATGTTGAAGAATATGTTTCCAAAGGATAACGAGTTGCCCGCCAGTACGTACGAAGCAAAGAAGGTTGTCTGCCCTCTAGGTTTAGAG
>NC_057800.1:129250776-129254361 GCF_018294505.1 Triticum aestivum | reverse complement strand
CAATGGATGTACGGTAACCGACTCTCCGGCGAGTTCACTACGGGTTTGAAAGATTTCCTCGTAGTGGCTAATGCGAACAAGCAGGGGGGTTTTGTTATCTGTCCATGTGTTATCTGTAAGAATCAGAAGGGTTACTCTTCCTCAAGAGATGTTCACATGCATCTGCTTCGGCACGGTTTCATGCCAAGCTATAATTGTTGGACCAAGCATGGAGAAAGAGGGGTTATAATGGAAGAAGATGAAGAAGGGGATGATTTCATCGATGAAAGCTATCTTGCTCATTTCGGTGATACTTTCATGGAGGATGCTGAAGGTGAAGGGGAAGGTGAAGAAGAGGCACGTGATGATCCCGTTGATGATCTTGGTCGGACCATTGCTGATGCACGGAGACGCTGCGAAACTGAAAAGGAGAGGGAGAATTTGGATCGCATGTTAGAGGATCACAGAAAGGCGCTGTACCCCGGATGCGATGATGGTCTGAAAAAGCCTGGCTGCACACTGGATTTGCTGAAATGGAAGGCAGAGGCAGGTGTAGCTGACTCGGCATTTGAAAACTTGCTGAAAATGTTGAAGAATATGTTTCCAAAGGATAACGAGTTGCCCGCCAGTACGTACGAAGCAAAGAAGGTTGTCTGCCCTCTAGGTTTAGAGGTTCTGAAGATACATGCATGCATCAACGACTGCATCCTCTACCGCGGTGAATACGAGAATTTGAATGAATGCCCGGTATGCACTGCATTGCGTTATAATATCAGAAACGATGACCCTGGTGACGATGTTGAGGGCCAGAAACCCAGGAAGAGGGTTCCCGCCAAGGTGATGTGGTATGCTCCTATAATACCACGGTTGAAACGTCTGTTCAGGAACAAAGAGCATGCCAAGTTGTTGCGATGGCACAAAGAGGACCGTAAGTCGGACGGGGAGTTGAGACACACCGCAGATGGAACGCAATGGAGAAAGATCGACAGATGGTTCAAAGATTTTGCAGCTGACGCAAGGAACATAAGATTTGCTCTAAGTACGGATGGCATGAATCCTTTTGGCGAGCAGAGCTCCAGCCATAGCACCTGGCCCGTGACTCTATGCATCTACAACCTTCCTCCTTGGTTGTGCATGAAGCGGAAGTTCATTATGATGCCAGTGCTCATCCAAGGTCCGAAGCAACCCGGCAACGACATCGATGTGTACCTAAGGCCATTAGTTGATGAACTTTTACAGCTGTGGGGTGGTGTCCGTGTGTGGGATGAGCACAAACAAGAGGAATTTGACCTACGAGCGTTGCTTTTCGTAACCATCAACGATTGGCCTGCTCTTAGTAACCTTTCGGGACTGTCAAATAAGGGATACAATGCATGCACGCACTGCTTACATGAGACTGAAAGTGTACATTTGCCAAATTCTAAGAAGAACGTGTACCTTGGGCATCGTCGATTTCTTCCGAAAATTCATCCAGTAAGAAAGAAGGGCAAGCATTACAACGGCAAGGCAGATCACCGGCCGAAGCCTGCGGAACGCACTGGTGCTGAGGTATTTGATATGGTCAAGGATTTGAAAGTCATCTTTGGAAAGGGTCCTGGCGGACAATCAGTTCCGAAGGGAGCTGACGGGCACGCAGCCATGTGGAAGAAGAAATCTATATTCTGGGAGCTAGAATATTGGAAAGTCCTAGATGTCCGCTCTGCAATCGACGTGATGCACGTTACGAAGAATATTTGCGTGAACCTCCTAAGCTTCTTGGGCGTGTATGGGAAGACAAATGATACAAAGGAAGCACGGCAGGACCAGCAACGTTTGAAAGACCCTGATGACCGGCATCCGGAATGGTTTCAAGGTCGTGCCAGCTACGCTCTGACCAAAGAAGAGAAGGTCATCTTTTTTGAATGCCTGAGCAGTATGAAGGTCCCGTCTGGATTCTCGTCAAATATAAAGGGAATAATAAACATGGCGGAGAAAAAGTTCCAAAACCTGAAGTCTCACGACTGCCACGTGATTATGACGCAATTGCTTCCGATTGCTTTGAGGGGGCTCCTGCCGGAAAATGTTCGAGTAGCCATTGTGAAGCTATGTGCATTCCTCAATGCAATCTCTCAGAAGGTAATCAATCCAGAAGTTCTACCACGGTTACAGAACGATGTGATCCAATGTCTTGTCAGTTTCGAGTTGGTGTTCCCGCCATCCTTCTTCAATATTATGACGCACCTCCTGGTTCACCTAGTCGAAGAGATTTTCGTTCTCGGTCCTATATTTCTACACAATATGTTCCCCTTCGAGAGGTTCATGGGAGTATTAAAGAAATATGTTCGTAACCGTGCTAGGCCAGAAGGAAGCATCGCCAAGGGCTATGGAAATGAGGAGGTAATTGAGTTTTGTGTTGACTTTGTTCCCGACCTTAAGCCGATTGGTCTTCCTCGATCGCGGCACGAGGGGAGACTAAGTGGAAAAGGCACGATCGGAAGGAAATCAACGATATGTATGGACGGCCATTCTCTGACTGAAGCACACCACACTGTACTGACCAATTCCAGCTTGGTGGCTCCGTACTTTGAGAAACACAAGAATATTTTACGCTCGGACAACCCGGGGAAGCCTGAATCCTGGATTAGGAAGGCCCACATGGAGACTTTCGGCAGTTGGTTGAGAAAACATTTAATGAATGACAATGATGTTGTAGATCAGCTGTACATGTTGGCCAAGACACCATCTTCGACTATAACGACTTTCCAAGGGTACGAGATAAATGGGAATACATTTTACACGATCGCCCAAGATAAAAAGAGCACCAACCAAAACAGTGGTGTCCGCTTTGATGCAGCAACCGAGAATGGGCAAAAGGTCACATATTATGGTTACATAAAGGAGATATGGGAACTTGACTATGGACCCTCCTTTAAGGTCCCTTTGTTCCGTTGCAAATGGTTCAAGCTAACAGGAGGTGGGGTAAAGGTGGACCAGCAATACAGAATGACAATGGTGGATTTCAACAATCTTGGTTACCTTGACGAACCATTCGTCCTAGCGAAAGATGTCGCTCAGGTTTTCTATGTGAAGGACATGAGTAGCAAACCGAGGAAACGGAAAGATAAGAAAATGATCAGTACATCATGCGATGATCCAAAGCGCCACATTGTTCTTTCAGGGAAAAGAAACATCGTGGGAGTGGAGGACAAGACAGACATGTCAGAAGATTATAATATGTTTGCTGAAATTCCGCCCTTCAAAGTGAACACCGACCCAAGCATTAAGTTAAATGATGAGGATGCTCCATGGATACGGCACAATCGTAAGCAAGCAGGGACACAAGGGAAGAAATGATGTGTAATAATTTATTGTACCGAACTTTGTTGAATGGATCATGTGAATTATATTACCCGTGATGTGTTTGGTGTCCATTTTCGACTGATACATGAAATTTGGAGTGATGTAGTCCATGACGCTCCATGGATACCAAAGTTTGACGACCGGCCTCTGGTATATTATTTGATATATTATTTGTATTTTTAGAATTTTGAATTGAATTAGTTTTATTTTTCTGAATTTTTTGATATATTATTTGTATTTTTAACATTTTGAATTGAATTAGTTTTT
>NC_057800.1:129241080-129250039 GCF_018294505.1 Triticum aestivum | reverse complement strand
TTTTGATGAATTTTTTTGTGTCTAATAAAATCAATTTTTTGAAATACACGAATAATTTTTAAATTCACGAATATGTCATGAATCAGTGAAAAAATTAAATACGTGAACTATTCTGAAATCCCTAAACATTTTTTGAATACACAATATGTTTTTATTCCTGTTTTTTCCACAAAATCATCAACATTTTTTGAAAACCTTTTTTTTTGCAAAATCACAATGTTTTTGTATCCATGAACATTTTATGATTCATTTTTTTGAATTCACATACATTTTATGATTTCTCAAATATCTTTTTTCATTGCTATATTTTGATATACTGAATTGTTTTAAAGATGAAAAGGATAAAAACAGGAAAAGAAAAAATGAAATGAAATGAAAAAGAAAAGAAAAAAGAGTGTGGCCAGCACCCCCCGCCCTGCACATGGCGAGGGGGGCGGCGATGCACGCGGTCTTTTTTTAGGGATCGAGAGGGGACGGCGAGGGTTATAAATGTGTTGTCCTCGCCTCCCCTCTCCGTGACGCCGTCGTCTGCCGCCCCGTCTCGCGCTCTACCGCGACACCCTCTCCCACCCCTTCCTCGCCCCCTCCTTTTGCCACCGCCCTTTCGCCACCGCCACCGCCACCGCCCCCCTTCTTCACTTAATTAATTTGTTTTTACTACATGTTTTCAGGACTGATATAATGGCGGACGATAGAGCTGACCCGATTATGGACAACTATGATCCGGACGGTGAAGCACATATGTTCGGCATCATAAACGGCGATATTCTATATGTGCCGACCGGAGAAGAAGAAGATGATATCTCTTCTTATCTGAACCTTGACGGTGAAGATGAAGGGCGCCGTCAGCAAGATGATGCCGAACAAACGTCGATAAACGACGATCTTCAAATGGAAGTAGCAACCACCTCCGGCGCCGAGGTATATATATACATTGAGCCTCTGGTGATACAAACTAACTGATTTGAATAAATATGTGTGTACTAACGCGCGCGACTCTTTCTTATTTTAGCCCTCGGCCGGATCGTCGAAACAATCGAGTACGTCGTCAAAGCGTGGCGCAACCAAGACGATGAAACAAGGAGAAACATGCACCATCGAGGTTGTCGACAGTGCAACCGGCAGGCCGCTGGAGCCCCGCAATCGACTTGGAGATGTCAAGCGCCATTTCATTCTATGGCAAAAGAAGTTTATCAAGTTTCCAGGCGAGGCGCCAAGGACAACAAGTCCACCCCCCTACGGTGGTGGTGGTGGCGGTGGCGGTGGTGGTGGTGGTGGTGGTGGTGGTGGTGGTGGTGGCGGTTCACCTACACCTCCGTCACGTCAGCCGACGCCGCCCCCCAGTCCACAACGTCCGGCGGGTGATCAGCCGCCGCCCCCCAGCCCTCGTCCGGCGGGTGATCAGACGCCGCCCCCCAATCCACCTCCGGCAAAGAAGCAGAAGCAGTCCTGGATTATTAACCCGGACCCTTATGTACCTAAGACCACAAAGGTACCGGAGCCATCACTGAAGCCTCTCCCCACAAGGCCTTGGGAACGTAGTGCCGAGGAAGTCGACGCGGCCGCGGCTGCTGATTTGGAGAAATGGAAGGCGGACTGCAAGAAGAAAAGAGAGCCCAAGCCCAAGCCAGTATTTTCTGATGAGCAAAAGAAGTGGGCTAAGTCATTTTTGAGCACACCGTCCCAAGCCGCGAAGAATCTGCCTAACGACTATGCACGTGAACTTCGCAGGCAGGCACTCATGTTCAAGGAGAACAAAGAGCGGGAGAAGGCCGAAAGTAAAAAAAGCGGGAAACAAGTTGCCCAGCTCGGGGAACAAAGTAAACAATCGATTGCCCCGCTTATAGTGGAAGCCTTCTGTCCGGATGCCCCCGAGATCATACAAGCTGCGGCAGCACAGGGATTGACTGTAACGAGTGCCAGAGAACAAGCGGCCAACTTAGGTATTACTCTTCGTGAACTGTTAGGCCTTGATGAGGCACCAGTGAAGGAGGTAGTAATTACATATGTCAAGAATGGGCCTCTCGTCGAGCCTGCGCAGGAAAAGGATCTACCTCCACAAATGAAAGGTCTGCTGAAATGGTACAAGGGTTACATAAAAAATAAAAACGCCAAAGAATATATTTATGCGGAAGTTAGACATGAGCATCACTTCAAACATTACTATGTACAAATTGAACTGAGTGAATTGTTCCAGCTTTTCAATCTGCGCGAGCTCGATAAATCTATCATCAGTTGCTACGTTCTGTAAGTGATTTATTAATTTCTACCCCATCTCGTTCATATTGCCTGCACTATATATATGTCCTAACTATATTGTTGTGTCCGCTATTATACATGCAGAATAAAGATTAAGGAATGCAGAGTAAGGAACATCCATGATGTTGGGTTCATTGACCCACACATCGTTAATGGACATGTGTTGGAACGTTACCCCGCCGACGTGGAGGCAGACCTGTGGCAGTTTCTTACAAAGCAGGAACTCAAAAGTGATATTCTATTTCCTTACCATTTTGAGTGAGTGTTTCTGTCTTGAGCACATTCTCTTTTGTTTACTCCATGCATGGTATGTGGCCGGCTAATCGATGAGTTATGCATGACGTACTGTGCATGTATCGTGTCCGCAGGTTCCACTGGATTCTGCTAGTAATTAAAGTTAACACCTCAGAATGTCTCATCCACGACTCTGTGAATATGGATCCAAAGCTTTGGGGCGGCATGAGAAGAATGCTGCAGAAGTAATTATTTTCATTCATTTGCGCTCTATATCGATCGGCCTATTTCGTTCATTTCCTAATATCAAGTAACTAATTAATAACTCTCTTGTTCATTTAATTTTCTTTGCCTCGTAGGGTTTGGAGACGGTTCGTAGATACAAAGGTCGGTGAATTCAAAAAAGAGCTAGAATTCAAAATGTTAAAGGCTAAGAATGCTGGGGATATTCAGCCACCGGAGACCAATCTATGTGGATACTATGTCTGTGAGATGATCCGGAGATACACCTCTGAGCGGGTTCCGAGTGATACCAATGCTCAGAGGAATAACCTCCGGTGGATGCTTAGTCCAGAAGCTCGCTTTCGACCACTTCAAGAGGAACTAGCTGGATGGTTCAGCAGGGAAGTCCTCCATCCTAAAGGAGAACACTATTACGAGGACGTAGAACTTTATATGCATTAAATCATGTATGGAAACTTGTTCAAAATTGTATATGGTCATCCGATGATATTGAATATATATTGTATATTCCTCTTGAATTATTTTTGGTTCTAATTTCAAATTTATTTGAAATTGTACATTCATATGCATGTATGTAGTACCGTAGAATATATGAAACTCCTTCAAAATTAAAATAAAGCACAAAAGAAATAAAACAATACAAATTAAACAGAAAACAGGTTTAGGGGGGGGGCGGGGGCTAAAACCCTAAACCTGTGGCGGCCTTTAGTCGCGGTTGGCCAGAAGAACCGCGACTAAAGGTCCTCCGCCCCGACGGCCGCCTGGCGCCCACGTGGACGGGCCTTTAGTCGCGGTTCTTAAGGAGCCGCGACTAAAGGTGGGGGGCTTTAGTCGCGCTTATTTGGTCGCGGTTGCGCAACCGCGACTAATGGCAGTTGCGAACCGCGACCAAAGGCCTTTTTTCCACCAGTGGATCTTCATCAGCAGGGCCTCCGTAGGCCCCACAAGCCTGGGCACACCCTAGGAGGGGGTCGCGCCTCCTGGGCTTGTGGGCCCACTAAGACTCTTCTCTGGTACTTTTTCTTTTCAGTATTTATTATATATTTCAAAATAAATCTTCCCAACACGCCGACACAAACCAATTTGGGCCGGAATGTGTTGCCGCAGAAAAAAAAAAGACACACGTTCATTTGCGTCGCCGTGTTGGACCGTGTTTTCTGTTCGCGTGGACTTAAATCGGACGCGGGCAGACGAATTGGGTTGCGGCAATTGCAGTTGGCCTAAGCAGGTACGAAATAGTCGGCCGTGATCAATGTACAAGAGCGCTCAACTTGCTGAAGTTTGCAAATGCAGGTGCATTACTCTGTCGCTCAACTTGCTGAAGCTTGCAAACATAGGTGCGTGCATTAACCCTGTCGGTTCTGCTAATCCGAAGAGGAGTTAGGAGCTAGTCTCTTTGCAATCTGTGTACTGCAAGATATTGTTTCGATAGCACATACCTCAAATCAAGGAGAAGACCACACTTTTTTTCTGAACGAAAAAAGAAAAAACCCATTCTCCACGATCGCAGACGCCGCCTGAAGTACCGGCACTTGTACTTTTCGAAGAAAATAAAGAACTCCTACCAAATATACTGTTGCTTTTTCCTTTTTTGGGGCAAAGCCAAACACTATTCCTGCACGTATTTGCTAGTAATATTCCAGCGATCCAGTCTGTACATTAAACTCGGCCGTTGCCTGACAGCGGCGTGGCACCCGCCCGTTTCATCCAGATCCCCACCGCGCGCCAATTCGCCCACCGACCGCATCATTTCCGTTTGTCACCGAGAAGCTCGGAACAGTCTGGAAACTCTGAATAGCCGCTCGGCGAGCCAAGTGGAACCGAACAGCAGCCGCACGCGCGACCAATCCGCGCGCGATGATGGTGAATTGGTGATCCCGCAGCAATAACCAAGGGCGAATAGTCCGCAGTTGGTTAGCTCGGTGCTTCTTCATCACAGGCCTTTTCTCTCCCGAACCTTGCAGCAAACAGGCCAGCGCGCGCCTTTGTGCATGCACCCGTTGGCAGAGCGCCAGTGCGTGCGTGGCGTGGCCCAAGCCTGCGGGGTGCGATCGTCGTGCCGGCCACCGCGCACGTCGCCGTCGGCATGGCAGGGTTCCTGATCAGAGTGTACAGCGGCTGGGGAGTCGAGCTCGCCGCCGTCTCCCTCGCGGCCTTCCTCCTCCGGTACGCCGTGGTGCCCTACGTGAACCACCTGGTCGCCAGCCTGAGCGGCCTGAGCGGGATGGTCGCCAGTGAGGCGGTCGTCGCGAGCTACTGCTACGCCTCGGGCCTCGACGGCGCCACCATCTCCCGGCTGCCATGCTTCGTGGCCGGGCGGCCGGGCGACGCTGCTGCCGTGGCCACGATGGACTGTCCGGTGTGCCTGGGCGCTGTCGAGGAAGGGGAGACGATGCGGGCGCTCCCGGTCTGCCGGCACGCATTCCATGCGCGGTGCGTCGACGCCTGGCTGCGCCTGCGGCCGACGTGCCCCGTTTGCCGAGCGACGTTCAGCTGACGTTGAGGCCAACGCGGCGGCCACGGGGTCGCGGCACAGTGGAGTGGGTGCTCGCGTGCAATTTGAGCTCTGGCTGACGAAATGGGACGCGGATGTCCGTATCCTCCTGCATTCAGGCCGTGTGGACACTTTTTTTTTACCCCGATAAATTCCGAAAGTTCGGATTTAAAGCATTTTATACGGAAAAAAAATTATGGCAACTTTAGTTGACGCGAGGTGTCAACTTTAGTTGTTCAGACATGGTAATTTTATCCTAGTTCGTTTTTTGTCAGAAAATTGTTATGTTTACCAACCTTACATGAACTAAAGTTGTCATGAAAAACATTCCGATTGCCATGCTTATAATCCAAATGTTTAAGATTTATCATTTTCTTTTTCTTTTTGTTTGAGAAAGAGTGGCCACAGGGTTAATAAGTTCGTTCCACTGACGTGGGTGGGAAATTTGACGGCCAGAATTGCTGTGTTGTCTCACCCTTAAGGCAATCTTAAATTTTACTATTACTCTTGTTTTCTTTGGACTTACTTTTTTTTGGAACATTTCTTTGGACTTGCTTGTTACTACTCTATATATATCTCTATTCGTATTTGCAATTTATCAGTTGTCTGGAAATAAAATACGAATGAATCGAATCTGTATGAAAGATAGAGGGAGAGAGAGGGAGAGAGAGAGAGAAAGAGAGAGGCGTACTGATCCGAGGCCGGCCCTGTCGTCTTCAGCAAGACCGGTCCAAGACCTCTCCTGGCCGTGGTGTCACTCATTTTCGCCGTCGCTTAGATTAAGGAGCCTTAAAGCTAAAAAAGAAGTACCCCCATAATGTGATTCTTCGTCTCCATGTCTTTTACCCAAACACCATTATCATCAAGCAAATTTTTTATCTGATTTCTTTTCTTTATGGATGTTGCCGCATTATGGAAAAAGAGGTGTTGCGGTCACCATACAATAGCCAGTTTGCTCGACCCTTGTAACCAGTATATCTCCTCTGTTCCAACAGATTTTCAATAAGGACAAGAGTCTCCTTTTAACGTGCAAGGGAGTACGCATTTATAGGAACCTGTTGGTTCTATATCCGGCGTATCTCATAGTGGGGGTCCTAAGCTTGGCGTCTTGGAGCGATGGTAATGTGGACACATATTTTACCCAGGTTCGGGCCCTTTTGATGGAGGTAAAACCCTACGTCCTGCTTTTGATTGTATTCATATGGGGATAGTACAGAGTACATGTGTCTACCACGAGATGGATCTAATGAATATTGGATGACCTATTGACTAGCCTGCCCTCGGCTTATAGAACACACCAGAGGACCAGGGTTTAGGAGAGTCCTCGTCTTGGGCGCCAAGTCTTGTGGAGTCTTCCTTGTATGCGGCATGGGTTGTCCGAACTGGCCCAATAGTGAACCGCCATGGGGGTCCTCGGCCTGATACACCTGTTCGGGAGACGACTTGTTGAGTACCCCCTAGTCCAGGACACCGTCAGTAGCCCCCTGAACCGGTCTTCAAGTTGGGGACGCTCTTCTATTCTTCCGAACTGTTCTTCATCTGTGGTTGTCGGTCTTGAAAAGTGGTTCAATAAATCTTCTCATATTCGATCTTGAGGATCGCCGAAGTAAATCCGAAGAGTTTACATGTCGGGTATCCAAGGAGCCCCTTTAAGTTTCCGGCCTTTATCAATGCCTTGTTATTTTTAGGCCACACCTCGGGTTTGAAGTTGTTCCCAGGCAGCAGTGTCCTCTTGCGTCCGAGCTCCAACGTCGGACTGTATTCGAGGTATCTTTTGCAGCCGAGCACTAACGCCGGACCGCTTCTGAGCTCCAACGCCGGGATGTATCCGGGCTCCAACGCCGGATTGTATCCGAAGAGTATTGTTACAGCCGAGCTCCAACGCCGGACTATATCCGAGGTATTATAGATCACCTTGGTTCAAAAAAAGTTAAAGGAGTTTAGCCGAGCTTAATGCCAGAAATGCCCTCTATGGAGCCAGCCACTAGCGCCCGAGCTTTATGCCGAACTGCTTCCTACGTGGTGCACCACCCCGACTGCGGGCCGATTTTTTGTTAATATTTTTCATTGGTGTAATTTATTCCCTGCCAAGATATATAGCCAGTAGCCCTCAAGGTGTGTATCGGTCTAAAACCCGATACGCACCTGAAGGATGACATAAGACTGATGATCCCAGTAGCCCCTGAGACTTAGGTTGATTCACAAAATTGGCCTAAGGATCAACTCCTAGCTCGGCAGAATACTTCGGGATACAAAAAGCGATGTGCAAAGTCCTCGAGACTCAAGCTGGGTGTGGCCGACCAACCTGAGGATCACAATCTCCTGGAATAAAGATCTCTTAAATGAGCTAGAGCCAGTGAAGCTGGGCTCGCCAAGGTTGGCCTCAAGGGGCTTAATAGATAGGAAATCGATGCCACTTGTTCACCCGAACTTTAAACGCGTCTTAACCGACCATCGGCTTCTCCCTCTTCGGTCAATGGCCGAAAAGTGTTATGTACTCCACCTGTCGAGAATATCGACGGTGTTTCCGATAACCAGGCAATCAGGCCATAAGCCTGTAACAGACAAAGCGCGCTCAGGGAACTTATGCTATATTATTGATGAAGTGTAAGAAGCATCTTCGAAGAAAATAGTGCCCCCACCGATACCTTTCTTCGATTTCTCATTGTTACTATGAGACTTGTGCAATAGATTTTTTTGTACTCGTGAGTTCCGTTGTGTGCCGACCATGATTGAAAACAATAAGAGCGAAAGCTTTCGGCTTCACCCAGTCTGAGGTCCGAGCTCAGATGACCCGATCGTGACAATCGCAGAGGTGCTCCCTTTACTCCCTAGCCGAACAATCGGGAACGTAGGGGTAAACACAGGAGCAAGGCAACCCAGCTTGCGGAACACTTAAGTCAACATGGTGCATATTTTGGTGTAATACACGAACAAGGAACGAAGCCATACAAGTATAATCATATGCAAGATGAAAGGCTTCATAAAGGAAGCCCCAAGTAAACGGGGTATTTGAATTTGTGTGTCACAAACAAAGTTTTGACAGGAAGTTCACATACAACTTTTTGCCAAAAAAGTATAATGCTTGGTCGAACCAAACACAATTTAAAACTGAAAGTTTTTGAGCATGAAAGCGACTTAGCTGGTTAATGTGTTTGATATTGATGAAGCGGTCTGAGCTTATGATGGGATGATGTCCTAGCCCCTAAGCCGGTCCCAAGGTGGTGAAGCGAAGAGCTCGGCAATCCGAAGTGGCGAAATAGCACGGCCAATGTGGCGAGGCGGAACCCTCAGTCCGACCGAGGCGATGTAGCAGACCGGCAGTATGACGCCTGATACGTCTCCGTCGTATCTATAATTTTTTATTGTTCCATGCCAATATGCTACAACTTTCATAAAATTTTGGTAATTTTTATACTATGTTTGGGGACTAACATATTGATCCAGTGCCCAGTGCCAGTTCATGTTTGTTGCATGTTTTTGTTTCACAGAATATCCATATCAAACGGAGTTCAAACGGGATAAAAACGGACGGGGATTATTTTTGGAATATTCGGAGAATATGGGAAGAAAACTCCACACGAGAAAGTGCCTGAGGGAGGCACGAGGCAGGGGGCGCGCCCCTGACCCTCGTGGGCCGCCCGTAAGGCGGTTAATGCCCTTCTTCGGCCGCAAGAAAGCTAATTTTTAGGAAAAAATCACGGCGAAGATTTCAGTCCAATCAGAGTT
>NC_057800.1:129231964-129240744 GCF_018294505.1 Triticum aestivum | reverse complement strand
AAAGGGCAGCCAACCAGAACACAGAAACAGAGAGAGACAGAGAGACAGATCCAATCTCGGAGGGGCTCTCGTCCCTCCCATGCCATAGAGACCAAGGTCCAGAGGGGAAACCCTTCTCCCATCTAGGGAGGAGGTCAAGGAAGAAGAAGAAGGAGGGGCTCTCTTCCCTTCGCTTCTGGTGGCACCGGAGTGCCACCGGGGGCCATCATCATCACCGCAATCTTCACCAACAACTTCACCGCCATCATCACCAACTCTTCCCCCCTCTATGCAGCGGTGTAACCTCTCTTTTACCCAATGTAATCTCTACTTAAACATGATGCTCAACGCTATATATTATTTACCAATGATGTATGGCTACCCTATGATGTTTGAGTAGATCCGTTTTGTCCTATGGGTTATTTGATGATCAAGATTGGTTTGAGTTGCATGTTTTATTATTGGTGTTGTCCTATGGTGCTCTCCGTGTCGCGCAAGCGTGAGGGATCCCTGTTGTAGGGTTTTCAATATGTTCATGATTTGCTTATGGTGGGTGGCGTGAGTGATAGAAGCATATACCCGAGTAAGTAGGTTGTTTGCGTATGGGATAAAGAGGACTTGATACTTTAATGCTATGGTTGGGTTTTACCTTAATGATCTTTAGTAGTTGCGGATGCTTGCTAGAGTTCCAATCATAAGTGCATATGATCCAAGTGGAGAAAGTATGTTAGCTTATGCCTCTCCCTCAAATAAAATTGTCGGTCTAGTTATCGATAGCCTAGGGACAAATAAATTTCTTATAACAAAAAGCTCTCCACTAAAACTAACTTAGTTGTGTCTTTATCTAAACAGCCCCTACTTTTTATTTACATGCTCTTTATTATCTTGCAAACCTATCCAACAACACCTACAAAGTACTTCTAGTTTCATACTTGTTTCAGGTAAAGCGAACGTCAAGCGTGCGTAGAGTTGTACCGGTGGTCGATAGAACTTGAGGGAACATTTGTTCTACCTTTAGCTCCTCGTTGGGTTCGACACTCTTACTTATCGAAAACTGTTGCGATCCCCTATACTTGTGGGTTTCAACACCGAAGTCCCCATCGTGGGTTAATGAAGCGATGACGAAGCCCCCAGTCCAGCCGAGGTGATGTGGTACGTCGGTACGCCGAGGTGACAGCGCTGCCCAATCCGGATCATTTACTTGTGCACAAAAAACAGTGCAAGGCGGAGATAATAGTAATAATTAAAAAAATCATTGCATAACTAATAATTTATGCAAAGTGAGTAATAAAAGAAGTATGGTCTGTGTGCCGAACACTCAATGAGGTAGAGCTCTCTCAATGATGCCGAAGTCCCCGAGGCAACCGAACATGTCGGTATGGCAATTCGACCAACAAGGTGATCACGCGAGCCGATTTACGATGATCGGGACGACGACGTTGGTTTGCCGAGGCGGCGGCATAGCATGACCATAGTTAACTTTCCTGCAGCTCAAGATGGAAAATAAAGAATCCCTTTGCATAGTTTGTTTATGCAAAATAAATAATTTAAGAAATATAGCCTATTGGAGGGACGATGATGTCAGTTCGCCGAGATGGCGATACAAACCAACCAAAGTTGGTTCACCTGTGCACATAAAATAGTGCCAGGCAAAAGTAATAACAGGTAATGATAATAATAATATACCTTTAAAAAAGGTTTTTTTACTTAATTAACTTAAGCAAAGTAATAAATAATTAAAGAAATATGTCATGGGCGCCGAGGTCGGCCCCGCGGAGTGGAGGCGTCAACGCATGTCGAAGGTCCACTAGACGATGACGATGATGACAACGTGATGCGGCCAGGAAGTAGTTCCAATTTGCATGGTAGACTGAGTCACGGATGTAGTGTTCATCGAACTTCGGATGAAGCAGGGTTGCGCCAAAGCTGGCCGGACTGAGACCGACCGGACCGTCATATCAATCTACCGACAGCGGACCGAATTATAACCGGCCGCAGAAAATTTGCACGGAAAAATCATGCAAACCGGCAAAATATATTCCGTGTGAAAATCTATACAATACATGCAGTTTAGGAAAAATACAATCTGATATTCCATAGGTAGCGCGAGGCCGTTGAAATCTGAGGGGAACGGCCGGTACTGTGCTTGCAAGGAAATCAAGCGAACCTCAAAATCTGCACCTAAGGCTGCATGTACAACTTAGCTGCTTTGGATGCTTCACAAACAGCACCAGTCCCAATTCCCAACCTCATGTGGAGGAGTGGCCGCCAGTCAGATCGTCTCTTTCATTTCTTTAATTTTAAATTGGTGGACAAACTTCCCAAGCAATCAAACAATTAGCGCACTTTAATTAATAATTAAGTAGGAAGTGATGAAGCTATGTACCTAGGGTTGGGTCATGGACCTATCCGACATACCCTCCCCAAGGACATCTCTGCAAAGAATCAAAAGCAGTCGAAGAGAAACCATCGTCCACTCGACCATGAAGATGCGCTCACTCGACCACCTTGAAGACACTCGACCACCAGAAGATGAGAAACTCTCCACTCTGCAACGGTCAAGACTTAAACCATAGCTTTATGGGCATTTATAACACTTTACTGCAGGCGTTACCAGTAACGCCCCTCCTTTATGAACATTGAACCCTGTGTAATGGAGGGGAGCTGGGGTCCTGGCGCACTCTATATAAGCCACCCTCCTCCTCTGGGACAGGGGTTCGCACTTTTGTAAACACACACTCATATAATCCAGTCGACCGCCTCAGGGCACCGAGACGTAGGGCTGTTACTTCCTCCGAGAAGGGCCTGAACTCGTAAAACTCGTGCGCACCACTCGACGCTGACGCGCTTCCCGCCCGCGGGACGGTGCACTTTCGCGCATGCGTCCGCGGCGTCCTCCTGCGGCAACCGTTGACCCAGTACCAGTCGACTCCAGCAGCTTTCCCCCTCCCTGCGACCCACCGGAGCAAGCGCACCGGTCGGTCGAGGCTTCAGCGGTGGGTGAAGCATGCGGTGGCCCGCCTATGGGCCACCCCTCAAGTCGCCGCGATCGAGCCCGATGAATCTCTCTATGGCCTGTTCGATCTGTCGACTGGCTCCGTAGAGACCGCATCCGAGTGCGGCAGCAGTGACTCGGTGGCAGAAGTCCTGATGGTCAATGGACCACGCAGTCCTCCTGGCTTCAGTCGTGAAGATGGAGGTGACGGGAACGGCGATCCGTCGCGCGTTCACGAGGAGTACCGCCCCGAACGTCTCTCCTCACAGCAGAGGGAAGAACTTCGTCGCCGGAACATGGATGCCCTGCACACTCCTATAGTTGGAGAAACCCCCGAGGCCCAGGCCTTGGAGCAGGCGCGCTTGGCCAATCTAGCTGAGCGCACTCAACTGGAGAACCTCCAGCGCGCACTCGACGATCGCGCTCGACAACATGCTCCTGAATCCAGTCTGGAGTTAGTAAGTTCACCGGGGAGTCCAAGCCTAACACTTGGCTTGAAGACTACCGAGTGGCTGTCCAGATTGGTGGTGGTAATGATGAAGTGGCCATGAAACACCTTCCTCTGATGTTAGCGGGCTCGGCTAGAGTGTGGCCGAATCAGTTAGCACCTGGCAGCATCTATACTTGGGAAGATCTCGCCCGAGTGTTTGTCAGAACATTCGAGGGCACGTGCAAACGGCCGGCAGGTTTGACAGAGTTGCAGTGTTGTGTTCAGAAACCGAATGAAACTTTGAGGGATTATATCCAGAGATGGATCACCCTGCACCACACAGTAGAAGATGTGTCAGATCATCAGGCAATTTGTGCCTTTAAGGAAGGTGTCAGGTATCAAGAGTTGAATATGAAATTCGGCCAGACAGGGAATATGACTCTAGCTCGGATGATGGAAATTACCACCAAGTATGCCAATGGTGAAGAAGAAGAGCGGCTCCGGAGCAGCAAGCACAAAGCAGTCGCCCACGAAGCCGGAGGAGGAAACTCCGGTCGGAAACAGAAGTGCAAGGCGAGCCAGCTGCTCCTGGTGAAGCCTTGGTTGTGGTTCAAGGAAAGTTCAAGGGGAAGCCCAAAGGGCCGTGGAACCCCAAGAAAGTAAAAGATCAAGATGGAAATGACGTGTTGGATCTGCCGTGCCATATCCACACCAAAAAGATGAAGAAGGCGATTTCATTTACCCGAAGCACACCACTCGGCAGTGTCGGCTCCTAATCCAGCAGTTCCGAGAGAAACAGCCCAAGGAAAAAGAGAAGGAGATAGACAAGGCTGAGGATGAGGAAGAGGATGACGATGGTTATCCCCACGTGAATTCCACTCTGATGATTTTTGCTGATGTCGAGGGCAAAAGTCGATTGAAAGTTATCAACAGGGAAGTGAACATGGTCGCTCCGGCGACACCCGGTTACTTGAAGTGGTCACAGACTGCCATTACATTCGACCAGTCTGATCATCCAGCGCACATCGCCACCCCTGGGAGGCAAGCACTAGTGGTCCACCCGGTGGTCGAAGGCACTCGACTGACAAAGGTCCTGATGGACGGTGGCAGTGGTCTGAACATACTATATGCAGAAACGTTGAAAGGAATGGGCATTCCGATGTCCAGGCTCAGTGAAAGCCATATGAGTTTCCATGGGGTCATTCCAGGCAAGAAGGTCGCATCCCTCGGTCAGATTGCACTCGACGTGGTTTTCGGTGATTCCAAAATTTACCGCAAAGAAAAGTTGACGTTTGAAGTTGTGGATTTCCAGAGTGCTTATCATGCAATTCTAGGCAGGCCAGCTTATGCATGATTTATGGCTCGACCATGTTATGTGTACCTCAAACTGAAGATGCCAGGTCCTAGAGGAGTGATTACTATCTCTGGTAATCGGAAGAAGGCAGAAGAGTGCTTCCAGAAGGGCTCAAAGATCGCCGATGCCCAGATGGCCGTAGTAGAATTGCAAGAATACCAGAAAAATGCAGATCCGAGTGACTTGCTGCGAGCCAAGAAGCCAGCCACAGATTCAGCATTCCAGTCGTCTGGTGAAACGAAAGTCGATCCATATTCACCCGACAGATCCCAGTGCTGCTCCGACTCACATTTCAACCTCACTCGACTCCAAATAGGAAGAAGCACTCATCCAGTTCCTCCGTGAGAACTGGGACATTTTTGCATGGAAGCCTTCTGACATGCCGGGTGTTCCTAGGGGACTGGCTGAGCATTGTTTGAGAGTCGACCCGAAGGTGAAACCAGTTAAAGAGCATCTTCGACGGTCCGCCATCCAGAAAAGAAAGGCAATCGGGAAAGAGGTGGCTCGGCTTTTGGCAGCTAATTTTATCTGAGAGATTTACCACTCCGAGTGGTTAGCCAATGTTGTTATGGTCCCAAAGAAAGACGACTCACTTCACATGTGCATCGATTTCAAGCATATCAATCGGGCCTGCCCGAAAGATCACTTTCCTCTCCCTCGCATCGACCAGATAGTCGACTCGACTGCAAGGTGCAAGCGTTTGTCCTTTTTGGATGCCTACTCCGGGTACCACCAGATCCGTCTGTATGGACCCGACGAAATAAGGACAGCTTTTATCACGCCGGAGCCACATTCATGAGGATGATTCAGAAGTGCCTGCTCACTCAGATCAGTCGGAATGTGGAAGCATACATGGATGACATTATGGTCAAGTCACGTAAAGGTTCCGACCTACTGACTGACCTTGCTGAAACCTTTGCCAACCTCAGAAGGTATGATATCAAGCTCAATCCATCAAAGTGCACGTTTGGAGTTCCAGGCGGAAAGTTACTCGGTTTTCTTGTTTCCGAACGAGGAATCGATGCTAACCCGGAGAAAGTGGGCGCTATACTTCGAATGAAGCGCCCTGTGCATGTGCATGATGTCCAGAAGCTTACTGGTTGCTTGGCCACCCTAAGTCGATTCATTTCTCGCCTCGGTGAAAAGGCGCTGCCTCTTTACCAACTGATGAAGAAATTAGACAAGTTCGAGTGGACCCCAGAAGCTGATGCAGCGTTTGCAGAGCTAAAAGCCCTGCTTTCCACCCAGCCGGTGCTTGCTGCTCCAATCAGCAAAGAGCCTCTACTGCTTTATATAGCAGCCACTGGACAAGTCATCAGTACAGTACTTATGGTCGAGCGGGAAGAAGAAGGAAAAGCTTATAAGGTTCAATGCCCAGTTTATTATATTTCTGAAGTCCTAACCCCGTCAAAGCAGAGATATCCTCATTATCAGAAGCTTGTCTATGGGATTTACATGACCACGAAGAAGGTTGCACACTATTTCTTAGATCACTCTGTTACAGTCGTCAGCGACACTCCATTGTCAGAGATTCTGCACAACAAAGATGCAACTGGTCGAGTGTCCAAATGGGATATTGAACTCCTTCCCCTGGATATCAAGTTTGAGGCAAAGAAAGCTATCAAGTCCCAAGCAATAGCAGATTTCCTCGCCGAGTGGATTGAACAGCAACTGCCGACTCAAGTTCACTCTGAACACTGGACCATGTTCTTTGACGGATCCAAGATGCTGAACAGTTCTGGTGCTGGAGTAGTTCTGGTATCCCCCCGAGGAGACAGGCTCAGATATGTCCTCCAGATTCACTTTGATTCCTCCAACAACGAAGCAGAATATGAAGCACTCCTGTATGGGTTGCGCATGGCCATTTCACTCGGCGTCCGTCGCCTCATGGTCTATGGCAACTCAGATTGGTCGTTAATCAAGTGATGAAGGAGTGGGACGTCAGAAGCCCAGCCATGACTGGTCACTGCAACGCAGTGAGAAAGCTCGAGAAGAAGTTTGAGGGATTAGAACTCCACCACATACCCCAACTGAAAAATCAAGCAGCCGACGATTTGGCAAAGATAGGTTCCAAGAGAGAAGCCATTCCCAGCTATGTATTTTTGGAGCATATCCACTCGCCGACAGTTCAGGAAGATCCTTTTACTGAAGAGCCCCCGCAACCTAAGAGCGCCATAGATCCGACTGAAGTCGAGGTCCCAGCCGTGGTCGACCTGATCATGGAGGTTATAGCCATTACTCCCGACTGGACGGTGCCCTACATTGCGTACATCCTCAGGAAAGAACTCCCAAAGGATGAAGAAGAGGCTCGACAGATCGTCCATCGATCCAAGGCCTTTACTTTGATAAGAGGGCAGCTGTTCAGGGAAAGCGTGATTGGAGTCGGTCAGAAATGCATAACACCAGAAGAAGGTCGAATGATCCTCAATGACATCCACTTGGGGACCTGTGGTCATCATGCGTCCTCCCGGGCCATCGTGGCTAAAGCATACCGAGCTGGATTCTATTGGCCACGAGCAAATGAAATGGCGAAAGATATAGTCGACAAATGTGAAGGCTGCCAGTTTTACTCCGACATGTCCCACAAGCCAGCGTCTGCTCTGAAGACCATCCCCCTCATCTGGTCCTTTGCTGTTTGGGGACTGGATATGGTTGGACCACTGAGAACTGGCAGGAGCGGCTTCACTCATGTGCTCGTTGCAGTCGACAAGTTTTCCAAATGGATCGAAGCTAAACCTATCAAGAACCTTGATGCTAGCACCGCTCTCAGTTTTATCAGAGAATTGACGTTCAGATATGGAGTCCCACACAGCATCATCACGGACAATGGGTCAAACTTTGACTCCGATGAATTCAGAGCTTTCTGCACCTCTCAGGGCACTCGAGTCGACTATGCTTCGGTCGCTCACCTGCAGTCAAACAGACAAGCAGAAAGAGCCAATGGCCTAATTCTCAAAGGATTGAAACCCCGACTGATGCATGATCTCAAACACGTAGTAGGCGCTTGGGTTGATGAACTTCCGTCAGTTCTGTGGGGCTTGAGGACAACTCCTAATCGGTCGACCGGACAAACTCCTTTCTTTTTGGTTTATGGAGCCGAAGTAGTTTTATCAAGTGACCTGCTCCACAACACACCCCGAGTCGAGTTCTTCTCCGAGGAGGAAGCAGAGCAGGCCCGGCAAGTTTCAGTCGATCTCTTGGAGCAGGAAAGAGAGATGGCCTTGATCCGGTCGACCATCTACCAGCAAGACTTGCGTCGATTCCACGCCAGAAATGTGAGGGGCCAAGCCTTTCAAGAAGGAGACCTAGTTCTTGGAGTGGATCAACAGAAACCACACAAGCTTGCCCCGACTTGGGAGGGCCCCTTCATCATCACCAAAGTTCTCCACAACAGAGAAAACCATATTTATAGTATTGAGCATCAGAAAGACGAGCCACGGGCTTGGAACACTGAGCTGCTCCGCCCCTTTTATACTTAAGCACTCGTTCGAATAAAATGTAATGAGAAACACCTTTTGTAATTCATTTATCAAAGACAAGAGCTTACGGTTCTCTCATTCGATTGTGTTGTTCTTATTTACTTCTGAAATCCCCCAGTGGGTGGGCTTAGTCGCGAATCCGTTTCGCCTAAGTTCGAAAAAATCCTACCGAGTGGAGAGCAATCCTCCAACTCGGGGGCTTAGCTGCAATCCAGCACTCGCCTAAGTTCTCTCACTAGGAGACTTAGCTGCAGTCCGGTACTCGCCTAAGTTTGAAAAAATCCTACCGAGTGGAGAGCAATCCTCCCACTCGGGGGCTTAGCTGCAGTCCAACACTCGCCTAAGTTATCTCACTAGGAGGCTTAGCTACAGTTCGGTACTAGCCTAAGTTTGAAAAAATCCTACCGAGTGGAGAGCAACCCTCCCACTCGGGGGCTTAGCTGCAGTCCAGCACTCGCCTAAGTTCTCTCACTAGGAGGCTTAGCTGCAGTCCGGTACTAGCATAAGTTTGAAAAAATCCTACCGAGTGGAAAGCAATCCTCC
>NC_057800.1:129230521-129230813 GCF_018294505.1 Triticum aestivum | reverse complement strand
CAGTACTCGCCTAAGTTTAAAAAAATCCTACTGAGTGGAGAGCAACCCTCCCACTCGGGGGCTTAGCTGCAGTCCAGCACTCGCCTAAGTTCTCTCACTAGGAGGCTTAGCTGCAGTCCATCACTCGCCTAAGTTTGAAAAAATCCTACCGAGTGGAGAGCGACCCTCCCACTCGGGGGCTTAGCTGCAGTCCAGCACTCGCCTAAGTCCTCCCACTAGGAGACTTAGCTGCAGTCCAGTACTCGCCTAAGTTTGAAAAAATCCTACCGAGTGGAGAGCAACCCTCCCACTC
>NC_057800.1:129186359-129230499 GCF_018294505.1 Triticum aestivum | reverse complement strand
TCTCTCACTAGGAGGCTTAGCTGCAGTCCATCACTCGCCTAAGTTTGAAAAAATCCTACCGAGTGGAGAGCGACCCTCCCACTCGGGGGCTTAGCTGCAGTCCAGCACTCGCCTAAGTCCTCCCACTAGGAGACTTAGCTGCAGTCCAGTACTCGCCTAAGTTTGAAAAAATCCTACCAAGTGGAGAGCAACCCTCCCACTCGGGGGCTTAGCTGCGGTCCAGCACTCGCCTAAGTCCTCCCACTAGGAGACTTAGCTGTAGTCCAGTACTCGCCTAAGTTTGAAAAAAATCCTACCGAGTGGAGAGCAACCCTCCCACTCGGGGGCTTAGCTGTGGTCCAGCACTCGCCTAAGTTCTCTCAGTAGGAGACTTAGCTGCAGTCCAGTAGTCGCCTAAGTTTGAAACATATCCCTATCCGCAAGGATGACGAGGTGCAGGTCGACTGCAACCTTCTCCTTCGGAGCTGCGGCACAAATACAAAGTCCGATCCATCCCTATCTGCAAGGATGACGAGGTGCAGGTCGACTGCAACCTTCTCCTTCGGAGCTATGGCACAAGTACAACGTCCGGTCCATCCCTACCCGCAAGGACGACGGGGTGCAGGTCGACTGCAACCTTCTCCTTCGGAGCTGCGGCACAAATACAACGTCCAGTCCATCCCTATCCGCAAGGATGACGAGGTGCAGGTCGACTGCAACCTTCTCCTTCGGAGCTGTGGCACAAGTACAATGTCCGGTCCATCCCTACCCGCAAGGACGACGAGGTGCAGGTCGACTGCAACCTTCTCCTTTGGAGCTGCGACACAAATACAATGTCCGGTCCATCCCTGTCCGCAAGGACGACGAGGTGCAGGTCGACTGCAGCCTTCTCCTTCGGAGCTGCTGCGTCTCCAGCGCAAAGACTATTGAAAGCAGTGAGTAAAGTCCATGCGAGGACAAACACAAGCACATTCGGAAATAAACCAAGTTCAGATAAATCCTAAAGATTCCGAGCAGCAAATCAAAAGTTCTCGGGCATCAAGCCCGAAGGAGTTCAACAGTTACAGCAATCACTCAGCATTCCGAGGCAAATTTAAAGCGTATTCAGGTTTCATGAGTTTGTTCACTCGGCGGGAGGAGGGCTAGCAGGCTCCACGAATGAGTCCAGGTCGATCCCATCAGCAATCCGAGTGGCGGCAGCGATGAAAGTCTCCATGAAGGACTGGAAGTCGTGCTTTTTGGTGTTAGCGACTTTGATCGCAGCCAGCTTATCTTCACGAGCCTCCTTGCAATGGACTCGCACCAAGGACAGTGCAATGTCAGCACCGCACCGGGCAGAGGATTTCTTCCATTCTTGCACTCGGTCAGGGTTCTCGTTCAGTCGAGTTATCAAGGATTCCAGGTCATTCTGAAGCGTCGCCCCGGCCAAAGCGATGAGTCGATTTGAGAGACAACCTCCTTCAGGCGTGCGAGGTAGCTTGTGGCGCTGGCGATACGGGACTCCAGTTGGAGCACGTTCATCGCAGTTTCGTCGCAGACTGGGGAAGCGATAGGGTCCAGACCCGTCTCGACCCTTCCAGTTTCTTCGTCGAAGTCTTGGCAGAGTTCTGCAGCCAAAACTTAGTCACTCGACCGAGCAAGATCCGATCGCAAGCGTCAACACAGTCGAATTAAAGGAAATACCTTCCAGCGCGAGATAAAGCTTCTTGGCGAGAGTCCTCAGATAAGCTTCTGTGTCATTCCTCTTGCGGATTGCAGACTCCAACTTTCCATTCAGGACGACCTTGTCCTTCTTCAGACTGGTCACTTCGCGGTTAGCTTCATTAAGACAAGATTTCAGTTTGTTCACCTCTCCTTCAAGCGTTCCGATTGAAGCACGCTTCTTGTCTGCGAGAGCGGTTTTGTCTTGGGCTGCTTTCTGCGCGACGGCAAGGTCTGAGTCTTTCTTCTCCAGAGCCAACTTCATTTTCTCTGCAAAAGAAGCAATCGAGTCAAAGAAGAGATCAAAGAGATATAGTGAGAGTCAGTCGACAATCAGTTACCTTCCATACCAGCGGCCTCGTCTTGAGCTTTTTTCAGATTTTGCTGAGCCAATTCCAAGTCTAAGTTGAGTTGCCTCTGCTTCTCCTCGAGTTCGGCAAACTTGGAAATAAGAGTACAAGACTTCTACAGAAGGCAAAAGACAGATCAATCGATAGGATCAAAGGTGGTTCACTTCCAAGTGAATAAAACCTAAAGAAGTCCATTTAGACCCCAGCCGACTGCACACAGTCGACTGTGGTCTCAGGGGCTACACCCAGCGAGTGCACTTGGCGTGCCCCCGCTGACTAAGACTCAACTCGTCCAGTCCGCCCGGACCAGGTTTTAAAAAAGGGGGCAGCAAGCTGTTAAGACCCCAGTCGACTGCCAGCAGTTGACCGCGGTCTCGGGGACTACACCCAGTGAGTGCACTTGGCGTGCCCCCACCAGTTCGGATCTTACTCGAACGGCCCGCCGGAGTTGAGTGTAAGGAGTAGAAAGAAAAGAACGAAGAACTCTGACCCCAGTCGACTGCCGGCAGTCGACCGTGGTATCGGGGACTACACCCAGTGGGTGCACTTAGCGTGCCCCCACCGGTTCTGATCCCACTCGCCCAGACCGAGTGGAAGAGCGAAACTAGCAAAAACAACAAAACACCCACTGGGTGCTCTAATTCAACACAAACAACAGGAGATTGTGCAGAAGAAGATTTTTCGAGAACAAAAACAGTCGAAAAGTTAACTCACCTAGACATTGGCCCGAAGGGCGGCACTGGCGTCGTAGGCAGCCTAGTTGTTCTCGTGCACCGTCTTCACCCGCTCCATCATCATGTCAGCCTGTCGAATGGCTTCCGCGGCCGCTTCCGACTGGTTGTCCGGGATGGGTAGCTGGTGAAAAAGTGTACAGACGACCCAGGTGCGGTGGCTTGGAGCTCTGTGGCGTGGAGTTGGACAGTTGAAGGAATCATAGGTGCAGTCGACGGTGCGGGAGGCCCACTCGACAAGGGTGCAGCGAACGTCACAGAGGCCCTGCCCGCGTCTTCAGCTTGACGGACGGGAGGTGTTGGAATTGGTTCTTGCCGAGCCACCCTGCCAGCTGCTACCTTCTTGCTCTTCCTGAGCTTAGGAGCCACATCTTCATCGTCATCTAGAAGATCAATGACGTTGGGTGGAGCTGCAAGGCAGATCATTCGACCCCAAGTGAACCACATGAACGCAGTCGACCAAAGAATCCAGAACAAGATCACAAGAGTTTATACCTGGGTTGGAGGTTACAGCATCTTCCATTTCCTCGTCTCGGTACTGGAAAGAAGAGGTTCCTGATGTAGCAGCACTGCAAAGACCCGTATTCAATCGGTTACGTCTGGTTAATCGAGTCGACGAAAAAGACAAGTCATATGGTTACCCGGAGATAGTAGGAACGGTCACTTTGATCCAGGGCAAAGCTTTTGGCAGTTTGGAAGAGGTGGCTTTCGGCGCTTTTGGCGCCGGAGGCGGCGCAACTTTGGACTGCTTTGGAGCCTTTTCAGCCGGCGTTGGGGAAGACGTCCTAGGACGCTTCGAAGTCTGACCAGTCGGCGCGGCCACTAAGTCCGGAGCACTCGCCGGGTCGTGGGCTTGTTTGGATCTCCTCTCCCTGCGAGGAGGCGAGTCGATTTCTTCGTCACCAGTCGATTCGTCGCTCTCCTCGTCTTCCTCGGCCTCCGAATGCTCCTCGCCGCTCTCGCCACCGCTCCCTTCTTCCTCAGCCTCTTGGTCCTGCACTCCGTTGGGCATTGAGTACATATCGATGAGAGCCTGAAAGGACAATGATCAAAGGAAATTCAATCGACCATAAACAAGATGTCACTCGGTGAATCGAAAAGATACTCGATAAGATAGAATTATACCTGCTCCGGCTGGTGCGAGTTGTCGAATGGAATCATCCTCCTAGACCCCCGAGGATTGTCTTTGTTGTTGGTGATCCCCATCAACCACTTCCCCAAGGTGTCCTCGCTGACATCCTCCGGGTGGATCCGAGTGGAATCCTCAAGCCCAGAATACATCCACATCGGATGATCGCGTGCCTGAAGAGGTTGGATGCGTCGACCGAGAAAGACCTCCAGCAGGTCCATCCCGGTAACCCCATCACGGACAAGCTGGACGACCCGCTCGACCAGCACCTTGACCTGCGCCTTCTCTTCTGGAACTACCTTCAGGGGGGCGGGCTTATCCACTCAAGCCAAAGAAAAAGGAGGAAGTCCAGTCGACTGGCCGGGGGTCGGCTGATCCTTGCAGTAGAACCAAGTCGACTGCCAACCCCGGACCGAGTCAGGAAGAATCATGGCTAGGAAAGTACTCTTGCTCCTCATCTGGATCCCCAGACCCCCGCACATCTGGATCACTTGTGTCCTCTCATCACTCGACTTGGCCTTTTTGACCGACTGGGATCGGCAGGTGAAGATGTGTTTGAAAAGGCCCAGTGCGGTCGACAACCCAAGAAGTTTTCGCACATCGACACAAAAGCGGCCAGATATACTATAGTGTTTGGGGTGAAATGGTGGAGTTGAGCCCCAAAGAAGTTCAAAAAAACCCGGAAGAAAGGATGGGGGCAGTGAGAATCCGCGATCTACGTGAGTGGCGAGGAGAACACACTCACCCTCCCTCGGCTATGGCTCGGTTTCATCCCCCGGGAGCCATGCTGACTTGTGGGGGATCAGTCCCCCCTCCACCAGGTCGTCGAGATCGTCCTGGGTGATTGTCGAGCGGATCTCAACGAGGATCCGCTTCGGCTGGTCCGCTGGCCCTTCGCCTTCGCTGTCGCCTTCTTCGCGCGTTCCAGCGCCACCGTCCTCTCCTTCCCCATGGCAGCGGGTCAAGCTCGAGTAAATGTCCGGCGATGAGGGCGGAAGCGAGCGTGGCGGAGAGATTGAGAGAAGAAGAGAGAATGGGGGCGCACGGGGCAGCGGCCTGGTCCGAGGCCTTTTATAAGGTCATCGTCCGAGTGACTGACAGGCGGACCCAGGCGATCTAAACAAATCCCGCAACCATCGCGCGCGTAATACGTGGCGAAAAAGGTGGCACGGGGATCGAGGAGACTTGCCTAATCCGTCCCGATAACCTTGTTTCCGTCCGTCTGGCGCGCTTCCCAAAATTCGAATCCCGCGAGATCCGCGGAGAGAAGAACAACCTGTCAGACTGAAGACAAACATCCTCTGCATCATCATTCGGAATTCTACCGTGAAATTTCACTCGACAAAAACCAAGAATGGACCACGGCGATTGAGAAAGGAGTCGACGTCGTCACCTCAACTCATTGTTCCATAACAGGATATACTCGTAACACAAAGAATGGGTCGGAAGTGTTCCCAACTCCTTACCCACTCAAACCCTAATCCATTCGGGGGCTAATGATGAAGCTATGTACCTAGGGTAGGGTCATGGACCTATCCGACATACCCTCCCCAAGGACATCTCTGCAAAGAATCAGAAGCAGTCGAAGAGAAACCATCGTCCACTCGACCATGAAGATGCGCTCACTCGACCACCTTGAAGACACTCGACCACCAGAAGATGAGAAACTCTCCACTCTGCAACGGTCAAGACTTAAACCATAGCTTTATGGGCATTTATAACACTTTACTGCAGGCGTTACCAGTAAGGCCCCTCCTTTATGAACATTGAACCCTGTGTAACGGAGGGGAGCTGGGGTCCTGGCACACTCTATATAAGCCACCCTCCTCCTCTGGGATAGGGGTACGCACTTTTGTAAACACACACTCATATAATCCAGTCGACCGCCTCAGGGCACCGAGACGTAGGGCTGTTACTTCCTCCGAGAAGGGCCTGAACTCGTAAAACTCGTGTGTACAACTCCTCCATAGCTAGGATCTTGCCTCATCATACTTACCCCCCATTCTACTGTCTGTCTTAGATCCACGACAGGAAGTGCACCCGTAACTACGTAGGCTACTAGCAAAAATTGTAGCCTTCCTCCACACATAATTAAAAGGTGAATAATAAGGAAAAAGGAGCATGGATGCAAAGTTCCCTGCATGCCGCCGCCGATCAGTACTCTTGTTAGACGGCCCTCCTGTACTGCTTTTGCATGCGCATGGGCAACATGCTAGCTATCTCCTCGGCTGGCCTCTGCTGCTGCTCAGATTGCCCTATAATCTTCGCGTTGATCCATGCAGCAAGGTTGCTGTTTATACGTGCGGCATTCCAGGACCTTAATGGCCTATGGGTAACTTGGATCCAAGGTATCCTCGGACGACGGATATGGTTGCCGCCGCATAAAACCTTCTGGATTCCGATCTGACCATGAACAACGTAGCAAAACGCGATAGCAAGGATTTCGCAAAAGAGAAAATATACATGAAAGTGACTGAAAAAATATCACCTGATCATCCCATCGATCCGTGACGATCACCTAGCTGGCTCTCAATGAAAGCACCAATGTCGGTTCTATATCCGACGTATCTCATAGTGGGGGTCCTAAGCTAGGCATCTTGGAGCGATGGTAACGTGGACACAGATTTTACCCAGGTTCGGGCCCTCTTGATGGAGGTAAAACCCTACGTCCTACTTTTGATTGTATTCATATGAGGATAGTACCGAGTACATGTATCTACCACGAGATGGATCTAATGAATATTGGATGACCTATTAACTAGCCTGGCCTCGGTTTATATAACACACCAGAGGACTAGTGTTTAGGAGAGTCCTCGTCTTGGGCACCAAGTCTTGTGGAGTCTTTTTTGTATGCGGCAGGAGTTGTCTGAACTGGCCCAATAGTGAACCGCCATGGGGGTCCTCGGCTCGATACACCTGTTCGGGAGATGACGTGTTGAGTACCCCCTAGTCCAAGACACCGTCAGTCCCCTCCGTAGCTTTTCTAAATTCTTTTTCAGTTTATTAATTCTTTTTTCGGACCCTTCAGAATATCACGATCCCATGTATGTAAATCCGCATGCACCGCTCGTGTACGGTCAGCGAGAGATGGCCCGATGCTCAACATCTTCGCTTTGTCCCATGTTTTATGTACAATTTCCATAATCGTCTCTTCTATGAGCCATCGAGCTTCAAATTGTCTCACTCGACTCTTTGGGCGATTAAAAATATTATAATCAAAATATTCCTTGTCTAATATGAGAGGACGATGATCTGAGTGTATATGTTCTTCGTTCCTGACTACAACCCGAGGAAGTTTATTTTCCCAATCCACATTACAAACCGCTCGATCCAGTCTTTCCTTGATTTCGCCTCTCCTCCATGTGAACAGATCACCGATACATCACATATCTTCCAGGCCACACTCTCCCAAACAATCATGAAACTCTCTCATCATTGCATTTGGTATCGCATTCCCTCCCCCCTTTTCCAACGAGAGTAAAATTTCATTAAAACCTCCCAAAACCACCCAGGGGTGATCGCCCTTATTATGCAAGTTGCTAATATCATTCCACGACAAAACATGATCACTCTAGTTCGGATGGCCATAACCCCCCCCCATTTTTTCTAACCTTTTTACCTCAAAATTTAACCAACCAAACCAGGAGGTTCTCTCTCTTGTCAAAACAAAAGTACCAGATGAAATGAATAGTGCTCTTCTCGCCCCCTACACAACAGAGGAGGTTCGGAAAGCCCTATTTGATATCCGTGATTTACAGGCGCTGGGTCCTGACGGGCTACACACCATTTTTTACAAAAGACTCCGGTCTATGTTGGGGGATGGCCTACATGCCATTTTTTTACAAAAGACTCCGGACTATGTTGGGGGATGACCTAACTGAAGAGGTTCTCCGGCCGGTTAATACCTGCTCTATACCCGATGGTTGGAAGGATACTGCAATAGTAATGTTCCTAAATTTAACTCTCCGGAAAAGGTAACTCAATTTAGATAGATCAGTTTATTCAATGTGGTGTATAAGGCTAATTAAAAAATGATGGTCGCCTGCCTGAAGACAATCCTATCAGATATTATCAGCCCTACCCAAAGTGCATTTGTGCCTAGAAGAATGATTATAGATAATATCTTAGTGTCTTATGAATGTCTCCACAAAATAAAGAAAAAATGACCGGTGAAGAGAGCTTGTGTGCAATCAAACTGGACATGCACAAAGCATATGATCAAGTGGAGTGGCCTTTTTGAAGGAAATCATGCTGAGACTGGGGTTTCAGCAGGACTGTGTGAATTTAATTATGCAGTGTGTTTCTTTTATGGAATATCGGGTTCATTTTAACACGGAAGAAACTAGGAGTTTCAAACCTTCTAAAGGATTAAGGCAGGGAGACCCTCTCTCCCCGTACTTTTTTGTTGTGTACGGAGGGCTTGACAGTCCTCTTAACTAATACAGACGAGAATGGTGGTATTTCCAGAATTAAGGTTAGCAGAGATGCACCATCAATTTCAAATCTTCTCTTGGCGGACGACTCATTGATCCTTATGCAAGCTCATTCGATGAACGCGGAGACACTGAAATTAGTTTTGGATGCCTACTGTGCGGCCTCGGGGCAAATGGAGAGCATTGAAAGTCTAGTATATTTTTTAGTCCCAGCACAAAAGTGGAAGACAAGGTGCAAATTTGTATTATTCTGAATATTATGACTGAAGCCCTTAATGACAAATATTTGGGTTTGCCTGCAAATGTGGGTATGGACAAAAGTGACTATTTCCAATTCTTAATTGATCAAATTATTATGTAAATTAGTGGAAGAAAATAAAAACGGTTATCAGCGGGAGGAAAGAAAATCTTACTCAAATCGGTTGTACAAGCAGGGGCGGGTCCAGGATTTAGACTTGAGGGGGCGAAGAAGACATCACACGTTACAATATACTACGTCTTGGTATAGATAGCGTATTGATAACCAAGCATATGCTTTGGCAATAATAATACATTTTTTTCACTTAATCTCTATGATGACCATGTCTCGCTCAACAAGCAACTTGATTATCTCATCTGAGTTGACCTTTTTAGGTATTTATTTCCAACAGTAACAATCATGTGATGCATATTTCTTTTAGAAAAATAAACACACACTAATTATCAGTAAATTAGTAGATTGTTTTATAGGATAGTGTACAAATTAACCTTGTATAACCAATTGGATGGCGTGGTGGAAGATGTGTGTACGAAAAGACCAAGGAGGAATGGGCTTCCGAGATACACTATTTCAATTTGGCTTTGTTAGCCAAACAAGCGTGGCGCCTACTTGATAACTCTGATTCCCTATGTGCCACCATCTTGAGAACTGTATACTTTTCGGTGGCGACCTAATAAATGCAAGTATAAAAAGGGTTCTTCTTTTACTTGGCAAAGAATTATGGCGGGAATTGATTCTCTCAAGAATGGTTATATTTGGAGAGTTGGAAATGGACAAAATATTGATATTTGGAGAGATACGTGGATCTCGAATTGTGCAAATAGAAAAAATATTACTCCTAGAAGAGGGCACCTTCTATCAAAAGTTGCTGACCTTATCGATCCAATCACCAATTTTTGGATGAAGATTTAGTAAGATAAACATTGTGGCCAATTGATGCTTAAAGGGTGCTAGGGATCCCCCTCCCTATGCATAGAATGGTTGTTTCACGGTTCATTCAACTTATTTGGAGGAATGGAACAAACAACATAGGAGGAAATTGAATTACACAAATGGCATGGGTAAAACAAATGTCAATCCTATTTGGAGTAAGATTTGAAAATTATCTTATCCAGCAAAGGTGAAGATTTTCATTTGGCGTACATTGCACGAAACACTCCCGTGTTGTGTTACACTTGCTAATAGACATATCAAAGTTCGCCCATCTGCGCATCATGTTCGAATAGGCCAGAAGATACAAAACACATGTTGTTTCTGTGTCAGAAGGCGAAAGAGGTTTGGCAGAAGTTGGGATTGCATGAGACCATTAGTAAAGCTTGTGCTATCGATCGTGCGGGAGAGGCAGTTCTTGAGTTTTTACTTCTCATGCCAGAGCAAGAGCTATCTATATTGGGCACCTAGAATGCACGCGAATTGGTCGATGTCAGTGTCAAAACCGGTGGATCTCGGGTAGGGGGTCCCGAACTGTGCGTCTAAGGCGGATGGTAACAGGAGGCAGGGAACACGATGTTTTACCCAGGTTCGGGCCCTCTTGATGGAGGTAAAACCCTACGTCCTGCTTGATTTATTCTTGATAATATGAGTATTACAAGAGTTGATCTACCACGAGATCAAAGAGGCTAAACCCTAGAAGCTAGCCTGTGGTATGATTGTATGTTGTCCTACGGACTAAAATCCTCCGGTTTATATAGACACCGGAGGGGGCTACGGTTACACAAGGTCGGTTACAAAGGAGGAGATATACATATCAGTATTGCCTAGGTTGCCTTCCACGCCAAGTAGAGTCCCATCCGGACACGAGACGAAGTCTTCAATCTTGTATCTTCATAGTCCAACAGTCCGGCCAAATGATATAGTTCGGCTGTCCGGAGACCCCCTAATCCAGGACTCCCTGAGTAGCCCCTGAACCATGCTTCAATGACGATGAGTCTGGCGCGCAGTATTGTCTTCGTCATTGCAAGGCGGGTTCCTCCTCCGAATACACCATAGAAGAATTTGAATACAAGGATAGTGTCCGACCCTGCAAAATAAGTTCCACATACCACCATAGAGAGAATAATATTTCCACAAATCTAATCTGCTGACATGTTTTGGCAACATGACATCATGCCATGGCTCAGTGATTATTCGAACCGTTTTTCTTTAACTAGCCCCGCACATAACGTGAGGCAGTTTCCTGACACGTCTTGTCAAAGCAGAGATCGTGTCCCCTTCTTATGGGATTCTCATCAATATGGTCATGGGTAACCCAACCATGCCTAGGACTCCTAGATTTTAGGCAAGTCCCAAACGGCCACGAGGAGGACGCTTGATATTCACCCTCTTTATAAAGGATCAAGGCTTTTACTTTTTTCCCTCCCGTGCTCAAGCGAATCCCTCCCCCGCCTCGAGTTCTAACACTCAAAGCCTAGGTCAGGTGCTTCGGAGCTTCAATCATGTCCGGATCCAGCCTCCAGGGCCGGTGGATGCCCTCCTCTGTCACAGAAGAGGATATCAAGAAGTTGAGGGAGGCAAGATACCTGACCGCCGAAGTCTCACATCGGCTGCCCGCCCGAGGGCAGGTCGTCCCTACTCCTAAACCCAATGAAGACGTCGTGTTCATCTCCCACTTCCTCCGAGGACTAGGCCTCACTCTGGATCCCTTCGTAAGGGGCTTGATGTTCTATTACGGGCTTGATTTCCACGATCTAGCCCCGGATTCCTTTCTCCACATCTCGGCATTTATTGTCGTATGTGAGGCCTTCCTCCGCATTACCCCTCACTTCGGCATGTCGCTCAGGACCTTTGATGTGAAGCCGAAGACGGTCGAGGGGCAGTATGCAGCGTGCGAGGGTGCATTAATAAGCAAGATTGCCGGAGCTCCGTGGCCAAAAGGTTCCTTTCCAGATGTGTCCGGATTATGGCAATGGGAGTGGTTCTACATCACCGCTCCCAGAAGTGCCAAGTGGGTAGCTTCCCCCGCTTTTCGCTCGGGCCCTCCACCACAACTGATGTCATGGATTAGCAGGGGGCTGAGATGGGGTCCAGCCAAGGATGTGCCCATACTGCAGAGCCGCATTCAGGATCTCTTTGAGGGAAATTTTAGTTTGGTTATGGTAGTGCAAGTCATGCTAGTTTGTCAAGTACAGCCTTGCAAACACTGGCCCCTCCGCTTATGGGAATTCAACCCAGAAGGACCATGCGCTATTCAGAATTTCCTAGGCCTGACGCACGAGAAGATGTACAAGTCGTTCTTCGGACCCCAAATAGAGTGTCCAGATACCTCCGAGGACATGGGCCTGAGCAGCAACCGCACCGCGGCCCAAGTAAGTAATCCTCTAGCCGAACACACTGTCTTTCATTTATCATGATGTCATTCTGAAGAATCGCTTTTTGACCAAGACTGGATAACAAAGGTGAAGATGATCTGGTGTTCGGCCCCCCTTCCCGAAGGCTTGGACAATCCGGTGCTGGAAAAGATGCTTGAGCCAGCACCTAGCCTGGTGCCCTCAAAGGAAGATGAAGGGGGGGAATAAAGAGGGCCAAAGTGGGCCTCCACCGCTACCTGTTCCAACCGAAGGAACAAGCGCCTCCGTGAGGGAGGATAGCCAAGGGAAGGGATCTGACATTCCCTCGCCCCAGGGGAGGAAGAGGACTACCTCTGATGATCCGGAAACTAAGGTTTCCAAACGGGAGAAGAAAACTCCACCAGAAGGTCCCGCCTTGGAGGGTGCTCCTGCCACACAAAGTCTGCGCGGGGATCAGCCCTCTAACGAGCTGTAAGTAATAAAAAGTACTTAATAGTGAAGATATACTATCTTACTTCTGAGGAAGATAACCGAAGCATTTATCTTGCAGTTCGGATCTGAGCCCTTCTCAGCAGAGCTCGTCTTCGGGGGATCTTCTTCCGGAGATGATGGAGAGCGAAACGCCTCCCCCGGATTCCTTGGCTCAAGAAGCAGGCGACTTTGAAGTGTCGTCATGGGGAGTTTCTCCGGATCCGGCAAGGCCAGAAGGTAATCCCATGGTCACCTGAAGCCCTTAGTATCCGGCTCTTGAAGAGAGCAATCAAAAGAGTCCAGCACCATCTGGTATGCGGTCGGATGTATTGAAGGGTCTGCTGGAGCGAGCGACTATCTCAGAAGAGCACCGTGCATTAATGTGTACGGTGATTGAAAGGATTTCATCCACCAAAAATGGGTTGCATGAAGCCTTTATGAGTCTACTGACAGGCTTTGAGGTACGTGGAATGATTATGCATTCGTGGTAGTACCGCACATTTTTAGGTGCGCCCTGTGTAGATAGTAGCCCCTGAGACTCTAGTTGTCATCGAGAACGGCGACGAACAGAGGATCGTAGTCCCAAGTAATAACCAGACTGCCGTTATGTGCAGGTGTCTGAGGCTCCCGTGGCTAGCCAGACAGACAGGGTTGCCGAACTAAAACGGCGACTGGATGCGGCGGATGCCGACATCGAGCTTGTTAACAAGTGGCTTGATGAGGCACACGGTAGGTGATATTTATAGTGAATGTCACATAATAAGAGTAGCGTGATGCCAGTATCTTTAATATGTTGTGACTGCAGATGGAGCTGCCACCATGGAGGCCCTGCGGGCGGAGCTTGCCCGAGCCAAGGAGCAAGCAAGGAGTAGTAATGCGGCCGCTTTGAAGGCGGCCGAAGAGTTGAAAGCCGAGAAGGCCGCTCATAGCGAGAGCAAAGAGAAAATGGCCAAAATGGTTGTGAAGTTAAAAGACACTGCCGACCGCTGCCAGTTTCTTGAAGAAGAAAACCGGGCGAAGGCTACGGACCTTGAAAAGGCCACAATGGCGACCAAAGACACCCGCTCTGCAATGAGAGCAAAGAAGGAGGAACTGCATGAAGCCGGGGACATTGTGGCTGGGAAGCCTTTTATGCTGCGGAGGAAGTTCAGCGATCCGCGGTATGCTCCTCTGGATCGGTTGTGGAGTTCGGCCGACGCATATCTGGCCTTAGCGGCGAGCACTGCCGATGCGGCCGAATACTTCCGAGATCAGACAGATCGTGAAGTGGACAAGCTATTCTGGTCGCAATTCAACATTCCAGAGCATCCGCTTCCATTGACTGATTAGCTTGCCGAATGGGCCGAACTCAATAGATTGTCCGGACTCGCCATGAGGTCTGTCGTGGATCATCTGTGGCCGGAAAGGCCAAAGCCGAACAACTATTTTAGTTTGGTGCAGCAGTTCCTTGGTGCGGTGCCACGCATTAATGCGATGAAGAGGTCGGCGTGCATAGAAGGCTCGCGGATGGCCCTTGCCCGTGTCAAAACATAATAGGTGGAGATGGATGCCACCACTGTCGCGGCGCAGGGTTCGGCCATAGGCCGAGTGGCTGCCGAGCACTATTTTGAAGAAGTTCTTGAGGGTGCTCATAGGATAGAGGCCGAGTGCTCGAAGAATGTTATGTTTGAGTGACATGTATTCCCATTGTAAGAACAATGTTTGATTGAATTTATCAAGGCTGTATTTATACTTTTGCCCGAAAGTATTGTGATGCCTCCTGTGCGGCCGTTTATGTATACATTTATATACCCTGAAAGATTGCAGTCGTCGGCTTTAGCCCCCATGCATATAATGCGGGGGTGTTCGTAGAAGACGCGTATTCACACTTAATCCAACGGCTTAGTCTTGATCAGGAGGTGATAGCGCAGCGAACTAGGCAACCGGACTATAATGCTTTAACACTTTCACTTAGCCATAGGAGTTTGACAGTGGGGCTACTATATAGCCCCTGGTGGCTCCGCACTCGTTCGGATTCGGGGTGCGTACATGCCTGGCCGGGAAACGGCCCTTCGTTAATGCGGAGGAATCCTGAAGATTCCAATAGGTCATCGAGTGGTTAACCAGTCTCACGCTATATCATGACAGTCAGTTTTCGGCTTTCTCTACTGAGGTGCTCGTTCGGATGAACCAGGGCACAATCGCAGTAGTTCTCCTCGTGCCGTCTTAGCCGATAGAGCGGAACGTAAGGCAGCAAAACACAGGAGCCGGGCAAACCCAACATTTGACCAAAGACATGATTCGGAGCTGATGCATATAGGGCCAAACTCGCGACGCTGAACACTCCCTAAGGTATTCGGTCTATATGGTGTAAACCGGGTCTAAACAGTACCCTTTGTAATAAGCCCCTGGTGTCCAGGTACATGCATTATTCTGGCGTGGCCACATGCCAAGACGTCAGCATCCTTCTCGGTTGTACTAAGAATCTGAGGGATGTAAATCAACAAGAGACAGTAAAAAAGGTTTACACAGGGTCTTAATCTACAAAGAATCCTTGGAACGGGTCCCTGCTGCACGTCTGTGCCTGTGTCTCCGTTGTGCCGTATCCTGGACGGGTGTAGCACGATGGTCATATGAAAAAGAGAGGGACTTAATTGAAAAGTGTTGGGGAACGTAGTAATTTCAAAAAATTTCCTACGCACACGCAAGATCATGGTGATGCATAGCAACGAGATGGGAGAGTGTGATATACGTACCCTTGTAGATCAACAATGGAAGCATTTGGTTGATGTAGTCATACGTCTCCACGGCCCGACCGATCAAGCACCGAAACTACGGCACCTCCGAGTTCTAGCACACGTTCAGCTTGATGACGATCCCCGGGCTCCGATCCAGCAAAGCGTCGGGGAGGAGTTCCGTCAGCACGACGGCGTGGTGACGATCTTGATGTTCTACCGTCGCAGGGCTTCGCCTAAGCACCGCTACAATATGACTGATGTGGAATATGGTGGATGGGGGCACCGCACACAGCTAAGGAACGATCACGAAGATCAACATGTATGTCTAGGGGTGCCCCCCTGCCCCCGTATATAAAGGAGCAAGGGGAGGAGGCCGGCCGTCCCCTATAGGCGCGCCAGGAGGAGTCCTCCTCCTAGTAGGAGTAGGAATCCTACTAGGAGGGGGAAAGAAGTGGGGAGGGAGAGGGAAAGGGGGGCGCCGCCCCCCCTCTTCTAGTCCAATTCGGACCAGGGGAGGAGGCGCGCGGCCCACCTCTAGCAGCCCCTCTCTCTCTCCACTAAGGCCCATATGGCCCATTACTTCTCCCGGGGGGGTTCCGGTAACCCTCCGGCTCTCCGGTTTTCTCTGAAATCACCCGGAACACTTCCGGTGTCCGAATATAGCCGTCCAATATATCAATCTTTATGTCTTGACCATTTCGAGACTCCTCGTCATGTCCGTGATCACATCCGGGACTCCGAACTAACTTCGGTACATCAAAACTCATAAACTCATAATATAACTGTCATCGAAACCTTAAGCGTGCGGACCCTACGGGTTCGAGAACAATGTAGACATGACCGAGACACGTCTCCGGTCAATAACCAATAGCGGAACCTGGATGCTCATATTGGCTCCTACATATTCTACGAAGATCTTTATCGGTCAGATCGCATAACAACATATGTTGTTCCCTTTGTCATCGATATGTTACTTGCCTGAGATTCGATCATCGGTATCTTAATACCTAGTTCAATCTTGTTACCGGCAAGTCTCTTTACTCGTTCTATAATACATCATCTCACAACTAACTCATTAGTTGCAATGCTTGCAAGGCTTATGTGATGTGCATTACCGAGAGGGCCCAGAGATACCTCTCCGACAATCGGAGTGACAAATCCTAATCTCGAAATACGCCAACCCAACATGTACCTTTGGAGACACCTGTAGAGCTCCTTTATAATCACCCAGTTACGTTGTGACGTTTGGTAGCACACAAAGTGTTCCTCCGGCAAACGGGAGTTGCATAATCTCATAGTCATAGGAACATGTATAAGTCATGAAGAAAGCAATAGCAACATAGTAAACGATCGGGTGCTAATCTAATGGAATGGGTCATGTCAATCACATCATTCTTCTAATGATGTGATCCCGTTAATCAAATAACAACTCTTTTGTTTATGGTTAGGAAACATAACCATCTTCGATTAACGAGCTAGTCAAGTAGAGGCATACTAGTGACACTTTGTTTGTCTATGTATTCACACAAGTATTATGTTTCCGGTTAATAAAATTCTAGCATGAATAATAAACATTTATCATGATATAAGGAAATAAATAATAACTTTATTATTGCCTCTAGGGCATATTTCCTTTAGTCTCCCACTTGCACTAGAGTCAATAATCTAGTTCGCCATGTGATTTAACAGCAATAGTTCACATCACCATGTGATTAACACCCATAGTTCACATCGATATGTGATCAACACCCAAAGGGTTTACTAGAGTCAGTAATCTAGTTCACATCGCTATGTGATTAACACCCAAAGAGTACTAAGGTGTGATCATGTTTTGCTTGTAAGATAATTCTAGTCAACGGGTCTGTCACATTCAGATCCGTAAGTATTTTGCGAATTTCTATGTCAACAATGCTCTGCACGGAGCTACTCTAGCTTATTGCTCCCACTTTCAATATGTATCTAGATCGAGACTTAGAGTCATCCAGATCTATTCAAAACTTGCATCGACGTAACTTTTTACGACGAACCTTTTTGTCACCTCCATAATTGAGAAATATTTCCTTATTCCACTAAGGATAATTTTGACCGTTGTCCAGTGATCTACTCTTAGATCACTATTGTACTCCCTTGCTTAACACAGTGTAGGGTATACAATAGATCTGGTACACGGCATGGCATACTTTATAGAACCTATGGCTGAGGCATAGGGAATGACTTTCATTCTATTTCTATCTTCTGCCGTGGTCGGGCTTTGAGTCTTACTCAATTTCACACCTTGAAACATTGGCAAGAACTCTTTGTTTGACTGTTCCATTTTGAACTACTTCAAGATCTTGTCAAGGTATGTACTCATTGAAAAAACTTATCAAGCGTCTTGATCTATCTCTATAGATCTTGATGCTCAATATGTAAGCAGCTTTACCGAGGTCTTTCTTTGAAAAACTCCTTTCAAATATTCCTTTATGCTTTCCAGAAAATTATACATTATTTCCGATCAACAATATGTTGTTCACGTATACTTATGAGAAATGTTGTAGTGCTCCCACTCACTTTCTTGTAAATACAGGCTTCACCGTAAGTTTGTATAAAACTATATGCTTTGATCAACTTATCAAAGCGTATATTCCAACTCCCAGATGCTTGCACCAGTCCATAGATGGATCGTTGGAGCTTGCATATTTTGTTAACACCTTTAGGATTGACAAAACCTTCTGGTTGCATCATATACAACTCTTCTTTAAGAAATCCATTAAGGAATGCAGTTTTGTTTATCCATTTGCCAGATTTCATAAAATGCGGCAATTGCTAACATGATTCGGACAGACTTAAGCATATATACGAGTGAGAAAATCTCATCGTAGTCAACACCTTGAACTTGTCGAAAACCTTTTGCGACAATTCTAGCTTTGTAGATAGTAACACTACTATCAGCGTCCGTCTTCCTCTTGAAGATCCATTTATTTTCTATGGCTTGCCGATCATCGGGCAAATCCATCAAAGTCCATACTTTGTTCTCATACATGGATCATATCTCAGATTTTATGGCCTCAAACCATTTCGCGGAATCAGGGCTCATCATCGCTTCCTCATAGTTCGCAAGTTCGTCATGGTCTAGTAACATGACTTCCAGAACAGGATTACTGTACCACTCTAGTGCAGATCTCACTCTGGTTTACCTACGAGATTCGGTAGTAACTTGATCTGAAGTTACATGACCATCATCATTAGCTTCCTCACTAATTGGTGTAGTAGTCACAGGAACAGATTTCTGTGATGAACTACTTTCCAATAAGGGAGCAGGTATAGTTACCTCATCAAGTTCTACTTTCCTCCCACTCACTTCTTTCGAGAGAAACTCCTTCTCTAGAAAAACTCCGAATTTAGCAACAAAAGTCTTGCCTTCGGATTTGTGATAGAAGGTGTACCCAACAGTCTCCTTTGGGTATCCTATGAAGACATATTTCTCCGATTTGGGTTTGATCTTATCAGGATGAAACTTTTTCATATAAGCATCACAATCCCAAACTTTAAGAAACGACAACTCTGGTTTCTTGCCAAACCACAGTTCAGATTGTGTCGTCTCAACGGACTTAGATGGTGCCCTTTTAAACATGAATGCAGCTGTCTTTAATGCATAACCCCAAAACAATAGTGGTAGATCGATAAGAGACATCATAGATCGCACCATATCTAATAAAGTACGGTTATAATGTTCGGACACACCATTATGTTGTGGTGTTCCAGGTGGCGTGAGTAGTAAAACTATTTCACATTGTTTTAACTGAAGGCCAAACTCGTAACTCAAATGTTTTACCTCTGTGGTCATATCGTAGAAACTTTTATTTTCTTGTTACAATGATTCTCCACTTCACTCAGAAATTCTTTGAACTTTTCAAATATTTCAGACTTGTGTTTCATTAAGTAGATATACCCATATCTGCTCAAATCATCTGTGAAGGTCAGAAAATAATGATACCCGCCGCGAGTCTTAACACTCATCGGATCTCATACATCAGTATGTATTATTTCCAATAAGTCAGTTGCTCGCTCCATAGTTCTGGAGAACGGCATTTTAGTCATCTTGGCCATGAGGCATGGTTCACAAGCATCAACTGATTCATAATCAAGTGATTCCAAAAACCCATTAGCATGGAGTTTCTTCATGCGCTTTACACCAATATGACCTAAACGGTAGTGCCACAAATAAGTTGCACTATCATTATTAACTTTGCATCTTTTGGTTTCAATATTATGATTATGTGTATCACTACGATCGAGATCCAACGAACTATTTTCATTGGGTGTGTAACCATATAAGGTTTTATTCATGTAAACAGAACAACAATTTATTCTCTTACTTAAATGAATAATCGTATTACAATAAACATGATCAAATCATATTCATGCTCAACGCAAACACCAAATAACACTTATTCAGGTTCAACACTAATCCCGAAAGCATAGGGAGTGTGCGATGATGATCATATCAATCTTGGAACCACTTCCAACACACATCGTCACTTCACCCTTAACTAGTCTCTGTTTATTCTACAACTCCCGTTTCAAGTTACTAATCTTAGCAACTGAACTAGTATCAAATACTGAGGGGTTGCTATAAACACTAGTAAAGTACACATCAATAACATGTATATCAAATATACTTATGTTCACTTTGCCATCCTTCTTATCTGCCAATCACTTGGGGTAGTTCCGCTTCCAGTGACCAGTCCCTTTGCAGTAGAAACACTTAGTCTCAGGCTTAGGACCAGACTTGGGCTTCTTCACTTGAGCAGCAACTTGCTTGCTGTTCTTCTTGAAGTTCCCCTTCTTCCCTCTGCCCTTTTCTTGAAACTAGTGGTCTTGTCTACCATCAACACTTGATGTTTTTCTCGATTTCTACCTTCGTCAATTTCCGCATTACGAAGAGCTTGGGAATCATTTCCGTTATCCCTTGCATATCATAGTTCATCACGAAGTTCTACTAACTTGGTGATGGTGACTAGAGAATTCTGTCAATCACTATCTTATCTGGAAGATTAACTCCCACTTGATTCAAGCGATTGTAGTACTCAGATAATCTGAGCACATGCTCACTAGTTGAGCGATCCTCCTCCATCTTTTAGCTATAGAACTTGTTGGAGACTTCATATCTCTCAACTAGGGTATTTGCTTGAAATATTAACTTCAACTCCTGGAACATCTCATATGGTCCATGACGTTCAAAACGACTTTGAAGTCCCGATTCTAAGCCATTTAAGCATGGTGCACTAAACTATCAAGTAGTCATCATATTGAGCTAGCCAAACGTTCATAACGTCTGCATCTGCTCCTGCAATAGGTCCATCACCTAGCGGTGCATCAAGGACATAATTCTTCTGTGCAGCAATGAGGATAAACCTCAGGTCATGGATCCAATCTGCATCATTGCTACTAACATCTTTCAACACAATTTTCTCTAGGAACATATCAAAATAAACACAGGGAAGCAACAACGCGAGCTATTGATCTACAACATAATTTGCAAAATACTACCAGGACTAAGTTCATGATAAATTTAAGTTCAATTAATCATATTACTTAAGAACTCCCACTTAGATAGACATCCCTCTAATCCTCTAAGTGATTATGTGATCCAAATCAACTAAACCATGTCCGATCATCACGTGAGATGGAGTAGTTTCATTGGTGAACATCACTATGTTGATCATATCTACTATATGATTCATGCTCGTCCTTTCGATCTCCGTGTTCCAAGGCCATATCTGTATATGCTTGGCTCGTCAAGTATAACCTGAGTATTCCGCGTGTGCAACTGTTTTGCACCCGTTGTATTTGAACGTAGAGCCTATCACACCCGATCATCACGTGGTGTCTCAGCACGAAGAACTTTCGCAACGGTGCATACTCGGGGAGAACAATGTAGACATGACCGAGACACGTCTCTGGGCAATAACCAATAGCGGAACCTGGATGCTCATATTGGCTCCTACATATTCTATGAAGATCTTTTATCGGTCACACCGCATAACAACATACGTTGTTCCCTTTGTCATCGGTATGTTACTTGCCCGAGATTCAATCGTCGGTATCCAATACCTAGTTCAATCTCGTTACGGGAAAGTCTCTTTACTCGTTTCGTAATACATCATCTCACAACTAACTCATTAGTTGCAATGCTTGCAAGGCTTATGTGATGTGCATTACCGAGAGGGCCCAGAGATACCTCTCCGACAATCGGAGTGACAAATCCTAATCTCTAAATACGCCAACCCAACATGTACCTTTGGAGACACCTGTAGAGCTCCTTTATAATCACCCAATTATGTTGTGACGTTTGGTAGCACACAAAGTGTTCCTCCGGCAAACGGGAGTTGCATAATCTCATAGTCATAGGAACATGTATAAGTCATGAAGAAAGCAATAGCAACATACTAAACGATCGGGTGCTAAGCTAATGGAATGGGTCATGTCAATCACATCATTCTCCTAATGATGTGATCCCGTTAATCAAATAACAACTCTTTTGTTTATGGTTAGGAAACATAACCATCTTCGATTAACGAGCTAGTCAAGTAGAGGCATACTAGTGACACTTTGTTTGTCTATGTATTCACACAAGTATTATGTTTCCGGTTAATACAATTCTAGCATGAATAATAAACATTTATCATGATATAAGGAAATAAATAATAACTTTATTATTGCCTCTAGGGCATATTTCCTTCAAAAAGTTGCCGTGCAAAAGTTAAGTTATACTAAATAAACAATATATAGTTGAAAATGAGTAAAGGTGAGCCTTATTGCCACTTTTGCGCACGTGTTGAGCCCCTTGTATTGTAATAGGGGTATAGTCATCAAACCTGTATTAATTACATATAGTTGAGCCGGACTCGTCTAGCCGTGTCTGTGGTCTTACCGACCGGTCAAATGCTTGAGTTGGTGAGGCCTTTTAGTGTGCGCCGGCCAAGGCGGCCGCACCGTCTTCGGTGCGCAAGGAGCATTCAATATTTCCATTTACTGTAATGATGCCACGTGTACCGGGCATCTTGAGCTTGAGGGAAGCGTAATGTGGTATTGCGTTAAAGCGAGCGAAAGCTTCGCGTCTGAGTAGTGCTTGATAGCCACTTTGGAACGGAGCGACATGGAAAGTTAAATTTTCGTTGCGGAAGTTATCGGGGAAGCCGAATATAACCTCTAGTAGCAGGGAGCCCCTGCAGTGAGCCTCCGGGCCTGGCGTTACTCCTTTAAAGGTAGCATTGCTGCGGCAAATTTTTGTTGGGTCTATCCCCATTTTGCGGACTATGTCCTGATATATCAGATTTAAACTGCTGCCGCCGTCCATCAGGACTCGGGTGAAGTGGTATCCGTCAATTATTGGATCTAATACCAAGGCATCCCATCCTGCACACTGGGTACTTGCCGAGTAATCCGGATGGTCGAAGGTGATCGGTTGGGACGACCAGTGGCAGAGCTCCGCGGTGATAGGCCCTGGGGCATGTTCCTTTAAAGGTTCCTCTTTGTTTCTCCCTTTTATTACGTGTAACACGTTGACTATTTTGACTTCTGCTGGGAATTTCTTCTGCTCCCCTGTGCTTTGCTTGTGAGGTTCGTCCTCGTCTTCACTTGGTGTATCATGCCCCTTATGTTCGGCGTTGAGTTTGCCGGACTATTTGAAGACCCAACATTCTCTGTGGGTATGATTTGCAGGTTTATCAGGGGTGCTATGGATCTCACATATTTGGTCCAGAATTTTGTTTAGGCTGGACAGTTCGTCTCTGTTGCCTTTGGAGGGCGGCTTCTGCTGGCCTGGCCGAGAGCTTCTAAATCCAGCGTTTACCGCCATGCTCTTTGGGCTATCTTCCTTATTTCGTCGCTTATTCTTGCTGCATCGTGATTTCCCGTTTCCATCCCTTACTTCGGATGTACTTGGGTCGCTGGTGCTGCATCTGGCTAACTAGCTGTCCTTGCCCGTGCAAAAACGGGTCATGAGGCTTGTTAATGCTGCCATTGTTCTCGGCTTTTCTTGACCGAGGTGTCTGGCAAGCCATTCGTCTCGAACGCTATGCTTAAAAGCTGCTAAGGCTTCAGCGTTCGGACAGTCGACTATTTGGTTCTTTTTAGAGAGGAACCTGTTCCAAAGTTTTCGGGCTGACTCACCGGGCTGTTGAGTTATATGACTTAAGTTGTCTGCATCCGGTGGTCGGACATATGTCCCTTGAAAATTTTCCCGAAAGGCGTCTTCGAGCTCTTCCCAGCTTCCGATGGAGTTTTCGGGGAGGCTTTTAAGCCAGTGTCGATCTGGCCCTTTGAGCTTGAGGGGTAAGTACTTGATGGCGTGGAGATCATCTCCTCGAGCCATATGGATATGGAGGATGTAGTCCTCAATCCAGACCCCAGGGTCTGTTGTTCCGTCGTACGCCTCTAAGTTTACGAGTTTGAATCCCTCTGGAAATTCATGATCCAGCACCTCGTCGGTGAAACATAGAGGGTGTGCGGCACCCCTGTATTTGGGTGTATCATGGTGTTCGGATGTTTGTTGTGTTGCATTGTATGTTGGAGCACGCCTGCGTGGTCCATAGATGGATCTGGTTGCGCCGTCCTTTTGATGCGAGCCCTTATGCGGATCGCGTACTGGTTTATGTGCGGCGTCGATTGCCGCTTTATGTTGGCTATGAGGTCGTCTATCCGACCGGATGGCCGTTTTATTTTTTAATTGTGGAGGATCTAAGGCCTCCTCATCAAATTCAGGTAGCAACTTTCGCTTCGGATAGCTCTTGGTGTGGCGATTACTGTCGTATTTCGCTGCAGTGTTGAGTACTTCACTCCATTTGATTTTGAGTGTGTCTTGTGCAGCCTTGAGCCTTTGCTTCTATTTTTTCAGACTCCTCGCCATGGCAACAAGCCTTTGGTGGGCATTATGTTGCTCCTGGCGCCTGTCCGGTGTGATGTCGTCCGGACTGTTATCTTCGATGAGGTTGGGTTGTTCGGCTTGATTTTCCGTGTTGCTGTGGTCGGGCAATGGTTCATCCTGCTCTAATGCTGGGTCTATATGATCGTTATTTCTGCCGAGGCGGGATTTGGAGAGGCATTTATGCCTCCGCTTTGACTGCTGCTCGAGGGAACCACCCTTCGCTGCGTCCTTCCATTCCTCGTCGTTATTTTCTTTGGGTGTGTCCACCATGTATACGTCATGTGATGAAGTAGGCGTCCAGTGCCCTGTGGGCAGTGGTTCCTCTTCGCCTCCCACATCGTCGTCCATACCGTCGATGTCTTTGGAGTCGAAGTCGAGCATGTCGGTTAAGTCATCGACAGTGGCTACTAAGTGGGTGGTGGGTGGGTGGCGAATTTCTTCGTCATCTGCATCCCAATCCTGCCGGACGTAGTTCGGCCAGGACTCTCCTGACAAGGAGAGAGACCTTAATGAGTTCAGTATGTCGCCAAAGGGCGAGTGCTGAAAAATATCCGCGGAGGTAAACTCCATGATCGGCGCCCAATCGGATTCGACAGGAACGGGTGCAGGCGGTTTGGAGTCCGTGGCTGGAGAAGGATCCGACAGTTTAGCAACACGGTTCTCGTGAAGGGTAAGGTCGATATTCGGCTCGATCGCCGCAGAGGATACGGCCTCCGTGGCGGAGTCTATCCCCCCATCCACGGATGGCGCAACCGGCTCTGGATTGAGGGTCGGAGCGGCTGCCGGTGCGATTTCTTGAACACTGTCCGATGGTAGAGTTAGATCGTATTCATCGTGACCACGCGGCGCACAAGGCAAGGGCTCGAATCCATCGAAGATCAAGTCTCCGCGGATATCGGCCGTGTAATTTAAGCTTCCAAACCTGACCTGGTGGCCAGGGGCGTAACTTTCGATCTGCTCCAGATGGCCAAGCGAGTTGGCCCACAGTGTGAAGCCGCCATACACAAAGATTTGTCCGAGGAGAAAAGTTTCATCCTGGACTGCATCGCTATCGATGATAGTAGGAGCCATCAAGTCTAACGGCGACGACACAGAGGAACTCTCAACGAAAGCACCAATGTTGGTGTCAAAACCCGGGATCTCGGGTAGGGGGTCCTGAACTGTGCATCTAAGGCGGATGGTAATAGGAGGCAGGGAACATGATGTTTTACCCAGGTTCGGGCCCTCTTGATGGAGGTAAAACCCTACGTCCTGCTTGATTTATTCTTGATGATATGAGTATTACAAGAGTTGATCTACCACGAGATTGGAGAGGCTAAACCCTAGAAGCTAGCCTATGGTATGATTGTATGTTGTCCTACGGACTAAAATCCTCCGGTTTATATAAACACCGGAGAGGGCTAGGGTTACACAAGGTCGGTTACAAAGGAGGAGATATACATATCCGTATTGCCTAGCTTGCCTTCCACGCCAAGTAGAGTCCCATCCGGACACGAGACGAAGTCTTCAATCTTGTATCTTCATAGTCCAACAGTCCGGCCAAAGGATATAGTTCGGCTGTCCGAAGACCCCCTAATCCAGGACTCCCTCAGTCGCTATAACAGCTTGGTATTTATGGTGGAATAGATGGACGCTAGTTCATTAGGGAAAGTCCCAAGATGCATACCAAACTTCGATGGGAGACCGTGCTATAGCGGGAAACTATGTTAAAGCTCATTCCTCGAGGGCAACAAATATAATAGGGGGTTGGATAAGACCTCCCATGGGGTCTGTGAAATTGAATGTTGATGCTTCTTTTGATCAGGACATGCTTAGAGGCACAACTGAGGTTGTCCTTAGAGATGACAAAGGAAGGTTCATTGTTGGGGGGAACTAGAGGATGGATTGGTGTGTAGATGTCTTAACAGCATAAACGTTGGATCTAAGATTTGGCTTATTACTTGCACAGAAGGCGGGATGCAATCATCTTGTTGTAAACTCTGGCAATATAAAAGTAATTGACACAATGAAGAATGGAGGACATTCAATGGAGCGGCGGCGGCGACTGTTTTTGATGATTGTTATTTTATGGCATGCGATTTATCACTTATTAGTTTTGAACATTGTAATAGGGAAGCAATTAAAGTTGCTTATAAACTTGCTAGATTAGTTAAATTTTCTGTGACAAAGGATTGCTTCGAGGAACCTATGAATGATAATGTAACTTTTCTTATTGATGATGTAATCGTTATTTCCAATGAATAAAAGGGATATTTTGTTTCAAAAAAAAGAGCCTTCAAGCTCAAGACACGTAGCGGCCTATTGTGCAGTCATCGATAAGGGCTTGGACAGTGTTGGTTATTGTGATTATTAGAAAGTATATGATAGAACAGATCTTTTTTCTATCTTGTTGTGTTTTGTATTTTAAAATGGTTATGTACTCTTATATATATGTATATATATATATATATGTCCACAAGGTTCAAGCAATACAACAACAATCCACCGTATTACGCCAATCTATTTTTATTCCCTCTTACATGGTATCAGTTTAACCCCAATCCAAACCCTAGCCGTCGCCGCCGCTTCCGCACCGTGCCGTCCCGGGGCGGTCGATCTCTATGATCACCACCAGGGGCCGCGCCGCCCATACTTAGGTTTCGTCTACTGGTCATCTTGATCGGCTGTCCTAAAGAGTCTTTTTCCCATATCCTTTGATCGAGATTTTTCTCTCTTTCGTTGGTCGCATTGATCGGTGTTTTTTTGGTTTTTTCAATCTAAGATTGGTTTGTGTCGCCCGCCACCGCCGTCGACCCCATGCGTCTCTACTCCAAAACCGGCACGACCACCCGGCCTTTTCTCTAACATGGCGGCCTCAGGCGATGTGACTGCATGTCACGTCCGTCATTTGCGCGTCTGCCCGCCCGTCACTCTGCACCGGTCGTTGTTGTCCTGTCCCCGAGAACAAAGCACCCTCCACCGATCGAGCAATGGGTTGCCAATGCGTCGCCCCGTGGTTCTCCCCGTGCTTGCACCGACCCACGATGTCACTGCGACGCCCTTTCGGGCCATAGCGTCATGGCACGCAGTCTATGCCGTCGTCCCGAGGCCATTCCCGTAGTTACACCGACCCTCGCGCTACCACCGCATCGCCTCTTCGGGCCGTAGTGCCGTGGACCGCGCCCCGAGGCCGTCTGTTCCAAGCCGTCCCCGTGGCCGCACCGACCCTCGCATTGCCGCGGCGTCGCCCAATCAGGCCATAGCGAGCATGGCACCCAGTCCCTGCCGCCACCCTAAGGTCTTCCCCGTTGTCGCCCCGACCCGCACACTGCCGCTGCATCACCACTTCAGGCCGTAGCGCCGCGGCACTGTCAGGACCCTGATTCCAAGTCACATCAATCTAGCCGGTAACACCTCATATCACTTTGCAGCCTCACGCACGGTGTTCCCACGGGTGTCGCCTTACCATGGCCCGGGACCGTTTGCGCCTTTTGGCTCACGTATATGATAGTGTCGCTAGCATCCATATGACAGAGAACCCAGGCCGACGTGACTAGTCATGAACCCAAAGTGGCACTAACTTACGGGGACAGGCATACATGAATCAACATCGAGCATGTCGGTTAGCAGCGTCCGAATCCGAGCTGTAGCACTGGGCTAACAGGACTCCGGTGAACCGGGCTGTAGCAGGCTAGGCAGGACTCCAGATGTCACCGCGTGACATTTCCCCAAAGGGACAGACACAGGAATGAAGTGAATCACATGCCGGCCAATCAAGTGTTCCGGAGCAGTAGTGCTAGGCTAGCAGGACTCCGGTGAACCGGGCTGTAGCGGACTACTATGGCTCATGGAAGCACAAGACTACATTTCCCCAAAAGAGAGGCTACCAAGGATAAACAACTAGGTTGTCGGATCCCACACATACCAAGCATTTCAATCATACACACAATATGCTCAATATGTGCAATACAACATGGCATCCCAACAAGACTCTACGACTCATAGTATTTATTCATTAGGCACCGAGGAGTGAGATATTACAAGCATGGGTCTCATGACCCAACATACAGAGCATACAAGCAACAAGCACATGCACAAGCTTAACATGTCTGAGTACAGACATCTACAAATGAAAAAGGCTGAGAAGCTTGACTATCTACAAGACCCTCCCAAGGATACAAAATCGTAGCTGAGGTAACAAGCTAAACGTCGAAGTCCACGCGGAACTACTAGCGAGACTGAAGTCTCTCTGCAAAACATAGAATAGGCAAACGTGAGTACAAATGTACCCAGCAAGACTTACATCAGAACTAGCTACATATGCATCAGTATCAACAAAGGGGTGGTGGAGTTTAACTGCAGCAAGCCAGCTTTGACTCGGTGGCTATCCTGAACTACGACTGCAAGTAACTCTTTTGAGGTGGCGCACACGAGTCCACATATTCACCATATCAATACTCCACTATGGATCCGCTCCCGTCTCCATATGAGAATGACATCCATAGCACTCACGCTTATCTTGCGCATTTTAGAGTATCCACTTTCACTTGTCTATGAACTATGCAAGGGGTCCAAATTTCCATATCCGAGGAATCCGGCTATTCGAAAAGATAATGATAACCCTGCAGGGGTGTACTTCTTCACACACGCTCTCGCCACTTACCACCATGTACACGTCGTGTATCTCGGCAACCTTCAAGCGGAAGCCTGGTGAGGGAGTCGGCCATGACCTGACTAATCACACAAGTCTCTCGTCCAGGTTTATTGCCTATTCGGGTTCCATCCGCAAGGAGATCCGGCCGGGGTGTCGCTCACGGCCCCAAACGATGTGTACAGGGTTCCCAAGCCCACCATCCGGGTGCCACTTGGTACACCGGGCCACTGTGCCTAGTCTGTCCCAAGCCCACCTGTACCGTGTGCCACTTGGTAGACTACTAACACTACCTATAAACACCAGAAACTAGTTGCAACTCCTGGATAGAGATCAGGTTGATTAATAAGTCGAGAGAGCTTGGAGCGCCCGGAGCCCAATGTGTGGTAGTAACTGTTCATGGATCACAAACACAGGACTCAGTTCCTAAGGACGGCTGCAATGAGACAACCCGCCATGTACTCCTACATGGCCTCTCACCGCTACCTTTACCAAATCATGTTCACACACTTAGCTCTCAACAATAGGACATGTTCACAACTTTCCAATTCATCCCCAATGAATCAGACCTGACACAACTCTAAGCAATAGCAGGCATGACAAACAAGCATGAATGAGTAGGCACATCAGGGCTCAAACAACTCCTACTCATGCTAGTGGGTTTCATCTATTTACTGTGGCAATGACAGGTCATGCAGAGGAAAGGGGTTCAACTACCGCAGCATATAATAGTTGAAATGTTGTTGTCCTAATGCAGTAAAAGAGAGCAGGAGCGGGAGAGTGGGATTGTATCGGAATGAACAACGGGGTTTTGCTTGCCTGGCACTTCTCAAGATAATATTGTTCTTCATCGGTGTCATCGATCACGTCGTTGGAAACATCGTCGACTGAGAGCGGACGGTTACCGGCAAACAGAGAAGGACACAATCAATGCAATGCAACAATATGATGCATGAATGTGACATGGCAATATGCTGTTGATTGGCCTAATGCAACTAGCAACAAGTTAAATGGAGTTGGTTTGAAAACTAGGTTCAAATTCAAACTCCATATGTGCTTTATTAAATGCCATTTATTTGAATTGTCCTAAACAGACGATATAAGTTGCTCTAACATGCATGAAAATGCCATAAACAGATTCTTTGGATTTTTCTGATCAGTTTCATATATAATTTGTTTCATTTGGAGTTATAGATAATTTTCTATGATTTTTAGAAGTTTTGGGCATTTTCTGGAATTTCCTGAATAAACTTAAATCCAGAAAATGATTTATAGCGTCAGCATTACGTCATGCTGACCTCAGCAGGTCAACAGGCGCCGCCCAGGTCAAACCTGACCAGTGGGACCCACTGGTCAGTGACCCGGTGCCAGTTTGTCTCACAGACAGGTGGGGCCAGTCAACGGTGACGTCAGCGGGTCAACTGACATGCGGGGTCCACTGTGTTTAAGTTAAAATTTAACAGGGTTTTACCCCGTGGTTAAATAGGCGATGGGGCCTACATGTCAGTGGCTCTAGAGGGGTGATTAGTGGGCTCATTAGCAACTAATGATGTCGCCACGTCGGCCTCGCCGGAGTTGGCCGGCGGCGACCAAAACCGTGGTGGAGGCTCGCCGGAGACGCTGCTCCAGCAGCGGTTCGACGCGCGAAGGGCACCAGTCTGCAGCCCTTCCTCCCGCGCATGCAACGAAGGCAGCTGGGGGGCGCACGGTCGCTGGAGTTGGCGACGGCATTGAGCCGGGCGGCTGTCGAAGCCACGGGCACGAGGCAGGCGTCGCTGCGGTGCACGAGGAGGCCAAACAAGGGCTTCTACGGCTTCGTAGGGACCTGCAGAGCACGTGGGTGCTACGGAGATGAGCAGAAGAGCTCGGGAGCGCGAGGTTCGCCGGCCATGGCGATGGCCGGAGCTCGATTCTCACGGGGCGATGACTAGAGGGCGCGGGGAACAGCGGAAAAAGGGGGAAACGCAGCAGAAGCTCACAGCGGTTCGGTGGAGAAGCACGGCGGGGTCGGGGAGGAGATGGAGCAAGCGAATCGACGGCGGCGGTCGTCGGTGCCGAAGCTTGATGACAATGAAGATGCCGGCGATGAGGGGCTCCCGAGGTCGTGGCCGTTGGCTTGTCAACGTGTGGTGATGAGGCGGAGCCGATGGGCACGCTAGTGAGTCGGCGGGGGCATGGTGGTCGCGGTGGCGACGAGCGGTGACGATGAGCTCCGCTCGGGGAAGAGACTAGAGGGCGAGGGAGAGAGCAGGGAGTGATGGAGAGGAGCGAGGGGTCTCCAGGGGGTGTCGTGGCGCTCGTAGCGGCGTCGGGGAGGCAAGCGGCAAGCAGGAGGTGGCTGGCGGGTGCCGGCGCGCGGCGAGCACACGCCCCTGTCCTACTGTCTCGAGGAGGTAGACGACAGGGAGGGCGCTGGTGGCTGGACCGAGTGCTACAGTGGATGGCTGAGCTCTCTGGTGGGCTACACAGGTGAGACCAAGTAAGTTTCTCTCTTTTCCTATTTTTTTTGTTTTCTATTTTCTGTAACTCTGTTTTGATTTAGTGTAATACTAAATCACATCTAGAAATCCTGAAATAAATTGTGGGGACCTTTTGAATTATTTCCAACAACCCGCATTTAGTTTCAGAATTATATGAGCATTTAAAATAATTATAGCAATTAAATGCCCAAATTCAAATACATAATGATTTAATTCAAATGTCCAGAAATGGCCTAGAAATATGTGCATCATTTTTGCCAGAGGTTTTCACCTTTATAAAAAATCATGAACTTTTCTAAAGAGCATTCTCGGTTCATTGAAAATGTTTCAAATTTGAACCTAGTTGAGTTCTTTTGGTGCTAGGGTTTCAACATCCCCAAATCAAATTAATTTGGAAAATAACATGATGCATGGATGCAGATGCAACTATTTGCAGGCACAAAAACTAGGGTTGTGACAACTCACCCCTACTAAACAAGAATCTCATCCCGAGATTCAAGACGTGAGGTAAGAAGACAGAGGGGGCACAAAGCTAGCACAATCTTCACGATCTAGGTTGCACTTCATAAGAACGTTGATTTGATCATCACCTTTGCCTTGACGTCTTGCTCTGAGAACTCCATCCAACACGATGATGACAAAAAGAAACTCTATAGGAATCGATCTTCTCAAAAATCAAACGATACGCGATCAACTCATGGAATGAGACGTTGAATCATCTCTTGATATAAGAGACAAACACACATCAGGAGGGATGGAGAGAACAAATGATGAAAGTTCAATCTGGTAGGAAACACTCCCACACTTAAGTAGGATGGTGCATAGGTTTCAAGGTAGCGAGGAGTTGATTGCCATGATCCCATAACGGGGCACCTTGGGGGAGGTGACTTGTGGAGTTATTCCCTTAAGTGGCAAAAAGAATTACTTTTGATACAAAGATCATTGAAACTCTCTATACCAGCCTAAGGCGATTCTCGAACGATCGTCTAGAAGAGTTCGAAGGAGTGGCATACTCAGACTAGGATGGATGATGTGGACTACCTTGTTGAAGACAACGCAATGGATGATTTTGCTTATCATCGCAAATGGATGGGACCCATGGTAAGCCCACTTTTGAAGATGATCCCGAATAGCAATTACTGAAAAGGCAGACCATAGGTAAAATGGGACAAAGGCGGGTGCAAGTTGGGAACAAAATGCAAATGTTGGGAATGTTCCAACCATCATATCTGCCTGAGATTCAGATATGGTTGGTAACGGAATATTCCAGACAGCGTATCTGGAAAAGAAGGTAGCAACACAAATCAAGAGATGACGTTGCAAGATTCTCGGGAAATGAACTACGATAGCAAGCTCCAAAACATAAGTTGGTTCTGCTACAACCCTATGAACACGCTGTCCAAGACAAGCATGATCACATAGTAGTCTTACAATAAAAACACTACCGGGTTCAGATGGGGAACCATCATTGAGGATATCGAAGTCCTTGTATACTTATCGATGAGCTTCTTATCCTTGAATGGATCAATAAGTGGCTTGGTGTGCTAGGGAATACATATGGAATGAAGATGATCAGTCTAACAGACTACAAAATACTTCGCACATGCATGACTGACTTGGGATGATTCCAGAGCAAGCAAAAAACAAGCTACCTCAAATTCACGCCGGCAACTTGCATCGATTGCACGTGAACTTAGAGGAAGTCACTACTTTCATCCAAACATATACTTCATGAACGGGGCATGAAGAAAATGCTTGCACAAGTTTCCAACACTAGCTGGATGTTCAACATGAATCATGGGGGAGACAAAATGATGTTGATGGGCTCAATAGCGACTCATCGGAATTTCCATATCACTGGACTTCCACCATCATGTGAACACGGTGATAGCATTGGTCAGACCAAAAGATGTAATGGTGTATGCTCGAGGGATCAACCACGAGTAAGACAACATTACGAACATCATTGGTTCTGATTTGACTTGATGATAGCCCATACTCAAGTCAAAGTTTTGACAAGGCAATAAATCCAACAACTGATCACGAGGACCAATCGATGGAGATATCATCTTTCTTCAACACACGTATACAAAGAGATATCCCTTAACATGAACTAAGTCAGACAAGCTTTTATCTTCCAACTCTCCAAGTTGTTGTTTGGCTTAACCAACTAGCTCTGGGGTATCCAACACAGATTCTTGGAGAATGGGTGGTTTGGAGGAAAACTAGCATGATCACGAACTCAACATAGCGGTTAGGTGACAACCTGGTAATACTTCCTAGAAGATATTCGGAACATCACGAACCACCAATATGTTATTAAGCTCGAGAACAATCTTGCTTTTCAGGGCAAGACGATATGATCAAGGAGCGAGGGATTGTCACAATCCTAACTCATTGGTCGATGAGTGCACCCGGAAATATGGACTAGGTAGCATGATCAATCTTAGGATGATGATTCAATAACCAGCACGCTAAGAATGAGAGTATTGTCCATTAACTACCAAGCAACGGAGTTGCTAGGAGTATTGATTTCGCACATCACAGTACACTCGTCGGCACTCCGGTTACAATAACACGGAACCGAGGAATGAACAATGATGGCAAGAAGTATTACTGCGTCAAGAATTCATAAGAGGTGATGCAATTCTCATGACACTCCTGACATAAAGATGGTAACACTCCAAGGTAGAGCAGAGCAAAAGCTGGATTGGCATTTTGATCTGCGGAATACAATTGTTTTGACCCAATCCTAGATATGGATGAGATTCTGGAGTTTGTTTCTCCTAGTCATTCTGGAATAGGATGGCTTGACGGACCACAAGAATAATAAGCATCAGTAACACGGATGCACAATTACTCCTGACTATCAATTGATAGACGATGGTCGGAATACAATAGAAGAGGGACAACTCAAGAGGACATATATCTCTCTGAGTTGTGGATGCATAGATTAATATGGCAAACCAAGTTCAACAGCTTTCTTCCAGATAACCCATGCAAAAAGGTAGAACTGGCAGATTCACAATAAAATGGAGAACTCATCAAGAGCACTCTTGTTGTGATCTTTTGGTTCAAAAGAACATCTGCCATATTGGCTCATGGTATTGGAAGAACGATATACCACGGACCTCGAGGACTATCACAAGGTTACTAATATCCTAAAGGAACTAGCAACAATGTCAACACGAGGTAACCCAGGAGTAGAATACCTACTACTAAATGGCATCACGGGATGCTTTCGAAAATGGTGGCCAGAATCATCACACTGGGAACACCAAACATGGCTAGATTACTAACTCTAAGATACCCTAGTGTCATAATAACAACTCCAACATATATGTCGAGGCAATAGAGTACCTCAACTCACCGATTAGTGTGCTTAATCTGGCCCAACAGGACATCAGGAACGGGAAGAAGGGATTTGCAGATGCATCAGACTGTTTAGAAACCTGGGATGACTCGGACAGCATAACGGTTGTAAATGCTCAAAATGATTTGAGACATCCTGCAAAAATGGTGGCATAACCACTCAACATCACAATATCAAGGTTCTGAGGCCAGCTATGAACATATGGAAGTAGTAGGAACTGAACTGAGGCTTAAACCCAACAATCCTAGGCAACTACGGTTTAGTAACACGTCATCCTGAGAGATAGAAGAGAAACCTAGTTCCTAATCCTCGTAGAAAAGAAGAGGTTGACTCAGATCAGAAGGGCATAAGGTATAAGGAGTAAAAAGAGCCTTACGTTCCTTCCCACAATCAATTACCCTACATAACTAAAGCATTTCTAGACACGACTTCGACCACTTTGGCTTGGTAATCCTACAGGAAGTCAGGCTCTGATACCAAAGCTGTCAGGACCCCGATTCCAAGTCACATCGATCTAGCCGGTAACACCTCATATCACTTTGCGGCCTCACGCACGGTATTCCGGGTGTCGCCTTACCATGGCCTGGGACCATTTGTGCCTTTTGGCTCACGTATATGATAGTGTCGCTAGCATCCATATGACAGAGAACCCGGGCCGACATGACTAGTCATGAACCCAAAGTGGCACTAACTTACGGGGACAGGCATGCATGAATCAACATCGAGCATGTCGGTCAGCAGCGTGCGAATCCGGGTTGTAGCACTGGGCTAACAGGACTCCAGTGAACCGGGCTGTAGCAGGCTAGGCAGGACTCCGGATGTCACCGCGTGACATTTCCCCAAAGGGACAGACACAGGAATGAAGTGAATCACATGCCGGCCAGTCAAGTGTCCCGGAGCAGTAGTGCTGGGCTAGCAGGACTCCGGTGAACCGGGCTGTAGCGGACTACTATGGCTCATGGAAGCACAAGACTACATTTCGCCATAAGAGAGGCTACCAAGGATAAACACCTAGGTTGTCAGATCCCACACATACCAAGCATTTCAATCATACACACAATATGCTCAATATGTGCAATACAACATGGCATCACAACAAGACTCTACGACTCATAGTATTTATTCATTAGGCTCCGAGGAGCGAGATATTACAAGCATGGGTCTCATGACCCAACATACAGAGTATACAAGCAACAAGCACATGCGGAAGCTTAACATGTCTGAGTATAGACATCTACAAATGAAAAAGACTGATAAGCCTGACTATCTACAAGACCCTCCCAAGGATACAAAATCGTAGCTGAGGTAACAAGCTAAACGTCAAAGTCCACGCGGAACTACTAGCGAGACTGAAGTCTCTCTGCAAAACATAGAATAGGCAAACGTGAGTACAAATGTACCCAGCAAGACTTACATCAGAACTAGCTACATATGCATCAGTATCAACACAGGGGTGGTGGAGTTTAACTGCAGCAAGCCAGCTTTGACTCGGTGGCTATCCTGAACTACGAATGCAAGTAACTCTTTTGAGGTGGCGCACACGAGTCCACATATTCACCATATCAATACTCCACTATGGATCCTCTCCCGTCACCATACGAGAACGCCATCCATAGCACTCACGCTTATCTTGCGCATTTTAGAGTATCCACTTTCACTTGTCTATGAACTATGCAAGGGGTCCAAGTTTCCATATCCGAGGAATCCGGCTATTCGAATAGATAATGATAACCCTGCAGGGGTGTACTTCTTCACACACGCTCTCGCCACTTACCACCATGTACACGTCGTGTATCTCGGCAACCTTCAAGCGGAAGCCTGGTGAGGGAGTCGTCCATGACCTGACTAATCACACAAGTCTCTCATCTAGGTTTATTGCCTATTCGGGTTCCATCTGCAAGGAGATCCGGCCGGGGTGTCGCTCATGGCCCCAAACGATGTGTACAGGGTTCCCAAGCCCACCATCCGGGTGCCACTTGGTACACCGGGACACTGTGCCTAGTCTGTCCCAAGCCCACCTGTACCGGGTCCACTTGGTAGACTACTAACACTACCTACAAACACTAGAAACTAGTTGCAACTCCTGGACAAAGATCAGGTTGATTAATAAGTCGAGAGAGCTTGGAGCGCCCGGAGCCCAATGTGTGGTAGTAACTGTTCATGGATCACAAACACAGGACTCAGTTCCTGAGGACGGCTGCAATGAGACAACCCACCATGTACTCCTATATGGCCTCTCACCGCTACCTTTACCAAATCGTGTTCACACACTTAGCTCTCAACAGTAGGACATGTTCACAACTTTCCAATTCATCCCCGATGAATCAGACCTGACACAACTCTAAGCAATAGCAGGCATGACAAATAAGCATGAATGAGTAGGCACATCAGGGCTCAAACAACTCCTACTCATGCTAGTGGGTTTCATCTATTTACTGTGGCAATGACAGGTCATGCAGAGGAAAGGGTTTCAACTACCGTAGCATGTAACAGTTGAAACGTTGTTGTTCTAATGCAGTAAAAGAGAGCAGGAGCGAGAGAGTGGGATTGTATCAGAATGAACAAGGGGGTTTTGCTTGCCTGGCACTTCTGAAGATAATATAATTCTTCATCGGTGGCATCGATCACGTCGTCGAAAACATCGTCGACTGAGTGGGGACGATTACCGGCAAACAGAGAAGGACACAATCAATGCAATGCAACAATATGATACATGAATGTGACATGGCAATAAGTTGTTGATTGGCCTAATGCAACTACCAACAAGTTAAATGGAGTTGGTTTGAGCACTAGGTTCAAATTCAAACTCCATATGTGCTTTATTAAATGCCATTTATTTGAATTGTCCTAAACAGAGGATATAAGTTGCTCTAACATGCATGAAAATGCCATAAACAGATTCTATGGATTTTTCTGATCATTTTTCATATATAATTTGTTTCATTTGGAGTTATAGGTAATTTTCTATGATTTTTAGAAGTTTTGCGCATTTTCTGGAATTTCCTGAATAAACTTAAATCCAGAAAATGATTTATAGCGTCAGCATTATGTCATGCTGACCTCAGCAGGTCAACAGGCGCCGCCCAGGTCAAACCTGACCAGTGGGACCCACTGGTTAGTGACCCGGCGCTAGTTTGTCTCACAGACAGGTGGGGCCAGTCAACGGTGACGTCAGCGGGTCAACTGACGTGCGGGGTCCACTGTGTTTAAGTTAAAATTTAACAGGGTTTTACCCAGTGGTTAAATAGGCGGTGGGGCCTACATGTCAGTGGCTCTAGAGGGGTGATTAGTGGGCTCATTAGCAACTAATGATGTCGCCACGTCGGCCTCGCCGGAGTTGGCCGGCGGCGACCAAAACCGTGGTGGAGGCTCGCCGGAGACGCTGCTCCGGCAGCGGTTCGACGCGTGAAGGGCACCAGTCTACAGCCCTTCCTACCGCGCATCCAACGAGGGCAGCAGGGGGGCGCACGGTCGCCGGAGTTGGCGACGACGTTGAGCCGGGCGGCTGCCGAAGCCACGGGCACGAGGTAGGCGTCGCTGCGGTGCACGGGGAGGCGAAACGAGGGCTTCTACAGCTTCGTAGGGACCTGGACAGCACGCGGGTGCTACGGAGACGAGCGGAAGAGCTCAGGAGCGCGAGGCTCGCCGGCCATGGCGATGGCTGGAGCTCGATGCTCGCGGGGCGACGGCTAGAGGGCGGGGGGGAACAACGAAAAATGGAGGAAACGCAGCAGAAGCTCACAGCGGTTCGGTGGAGAAGCACGGCGGGGTCGGGGAGGAGCTGGAGCAAGCGAATCGACGGCGGCGGTCGTTGGTGCCGAAGCTTGATGACGATGAAGATGGCGGTGATGAGGGGCTCCCGAGGTCGTGGCCGTTGGCTTGTCGGCGTGTGGTGATGAGGCGGAGCCGATGGGCACGCTAGTGAGTCGGTGGGGGCACGGTGGCCGCGGTGGTGACGAGCGGCGATGGTGAGCTCCGCTCGGGGAAGAGACTAGAGGGCGAAGGAGAGAGCAGAGAGTGAGGGAGAGGAGCGAGGGGTCTCCAGGGGGTGTCATGGCACTCATAGCGGCGACGGGGAGGCAATCGGCAAGCAGGAGGTGGCTGGGGCGTGCCGGCGCGCGGCGAGCACACGCCCCTGCCCTACTGTCTCGAGGAGGTAGATGACAGGGAGGGCGCTGGTGGCTGGGCCGAGTGCTACAGCGGATGGCTGAGCTCTCTGGTGGGCTGCACAGGTGAGACCAGGTAAGTTTCTCTCTTTTCCTATTTTTATTTTGTTTTCTATTTTCTGTAACTCTGTTTTGATTTAGTGTAATACTAAACCACATCTAGAAATCCTGAAATAAATTGTGGGGACCTTTTGAATTATTTCCAACAACCCACATTTAGTTTCAGAATTATTTGAGCATTTAAAATAATTATAGCAATTAAATGCCCAAATTCAAATACATAATGATTTAATTCAAATGTCCAGAAATGGCCTAGAAATATGTGCATCATTTTTGCCAGAGGTTTTCACCTTTATCAAAAATCATGAACTTTTCTAAAGAGCATTCTCGGTTCATTGAAAATGTTTCAAATTTGAACCTAGTTGAGTTCCGTTGGTGCTAGGGTTTCAACATTCCCAAATCAAATTAATTTGAAAAATAAAATGATGCATGGATGCAGATGCAACTATTTGCAGGCATAAAAACTAGGGCTGTGACAGGCACGCGGTCCACTTCGCTGTCCATCCGCATCGACTTCTGTGTGGTATGTGCCGCACCACCTTTCTAGGTGCGGGAACACCACCATCCATGCTGGTCTTCGTCACATTGTCGGGTTCTTCCTCGCCTGCTTCAAGCATCGTCGCTGCGCTCCTAACCTAGCCGTCGCCGCTACTGCCTCCTCAAGTCGCTGTCGCCGCTCTTCTTCCCGATCCATGGCGAGTACCTCGACACCGGCCACCCCGACTCGACATCGACCACGGCGTCCCTCGCACGGCTACCTCGACCACGGCTACACCACCCTACGCTCTCGGCTACCTCGACATCGACACAAAGGGCTATCGCTTTGCTTGAGCAACCTCGTCTGTTTTCACTGCAGCCATGACTTCCGCGATGCATCGACAGTTCGACTGTGGAAGGATTTTCATCGGCTTACCTTTGGATTCTTCTGCAGTCTCACTGTCCGCGTTGCTATCATTGTGGTTGTGGAGGGATGTTAAGTATCATGATTATAAGGAAGTATAGGATAGTCTAGGATTTATTTCTACCTTGTCTTGTACTCTAAGATTTTTTTTTTAGAAAATCTTGTACTCTAAGATGGTCATGTACTCCTATATATATGCCCATGAAGCTCAAGCAATACAACAACAATCCACCGCATTACGCTAATCCTTCTCTATTCCCTTTTACAAACAGGACCTTGCTAGAGGCGAGGCAGATGGCAGAGCGTCAAAGTGCAGCTCAAGGAAATCATGCTGGCACGTGTGAAGATCAGGAAGGAAACAAATGGAGATTGGAGATGAACCTCAAACCTTTGACATCAGTCGAACGGCTCAGATCAACTAAATTTTCAAAATAAAAAAGGCAACTGATGAATATGTGCCCTTTTTTAATTGCACTATATCTTGTTTTGGTTCAAACGAACCCAAAGTGTTATGCATATATCAACGTTATCTCCTGGTATGTAGGCGGTTATTGCTCGGTTCAACTACAGAAGAGCCACAACTGTTCGCACATGAACACGTCATTGTGTACTCTCGACACTGGGGTGATGCATCACAACTCACGTCGAAGGAGACCCAACCGAAAGCGTGGTACGCAAGTAATCCGGTAGGCGATTTTGTATACCCGAAACCCCACGGGTTCGGAAGGGAACCCATCTGGACGGCGGCGGCTATGGGCTGCCTTAGATCAACTTGCTCGCCCATAGAGCCTCGAGGATTGCTTCCCTTTAACACGAAGAAGGGACGAAGAACGATAAAGAAAGAAAGAACAAGAGGGAGATGTAAAATTAGGGTAAAAAGTAGATGGATTTCGCGAATGCGTGTGTTGTTCAATCAGCATCACCTATCATATATTTATGAGGTGGATGGACTTCCCGTACAATAAAAGTACTTCAAATCCTGTCCAAATCCTTTCAAAATTAACCGAACTCACATTTACGTAGGTCAAAGACAATAGTTCAGTTTTTGGGACCCATAGGCCGCATACGACCTTGGATGGAGACACGCCAAAAAGCAGATTTATCATTTCGACAAGGCGGACAACTTTCATCTTGAACGTTTTTCGATTTGAATCCGTGTTAAGGGCTAAATCGCTTCGTGCAAAACAAGGAAAAAGTGACGCTATCCATCAGGCATCGTCCATATGGGTGTTTGGTGCCGCAGACCACTTTTTGCTCATGGTGGGGCCAAAACACTGTGCTTGCTCTAACTTTTGTATACGTTCTTGGAATGAGATGATTCAAACATCAAAATCAATCGCCTCATCGAGACAAAGACATTGCATGTAGAACACCTTTTCATTTGAGGTCGTCTTGAAGACGTAATAGGCCGAACAGTACTTCAAATACCAAACCTTTGTACTTCGCGCGCAGCTTCGGCCCCCAAGATGAGATCAGATAGCGATGACCCAAACATCAAAGTTGTTCGCTTCCATGATATGGAACTTTTTCATGTTGAAACATTTTTCATTTTAGGCCATCTTAATTATGTAATGATGCGTCTTGGGAGACTTTCATATTTGTTTTTTTCGTGAATATGCAATGATGCGTATCATTTCATTGATAAGATAAGAGGAAAAACAACAAACTACAAACAAGAGAGAGGGGGAGGGGGAAGCAGCTTGCCGGGGCATGCACAAATTGGCGTCCCGAACAGCACAAGATGCCCATGATGGAGGGTGCTCGGCCTCGACAATTAAGGATCACGTTACATGAATAATGTTTGACAAGCCTTTCGCTCCTGCACGTGCCCATAGCTTGGCCTCCTCCTTGATGATGTATTCAAGCTTGTTGTTAGATGGCTGCAGGGCGTCGAAGACAACGACGTTTTGGTGCATCCAGATAGCCCAAGCGACTTTCCTATTTGTCACCCACTGCGACAAAATGAAGGACGATTGGCACAGGGTACCATGTTATGAGCAGGGCCCGGTTGTCAATACTGCAGCAGGTTTTCTTCTTTTTTTGGTTTTCGTGTTTTTCATTTTTTTCATGTGCGTTTTATTTTTTACTGGTATTTCTTTTTCTATCCTCTGTTATGATAATTTTTATATTCATTTTGACTTTTTCATTTCCTTTCTTTTTTGTTTTCCTTTTAATTTTATAAATGTAACTATTGTTTACAAATATATCTTTGGAATACAAGATGAATATTTTTTTAATACAAGATGACATTTTTTCTAATATGTGGAACAGTTTATAAATCCCTAATTTAAAAAAAAAATCAAAAATCTTCCTCTGCAAATATGTTACACGCTTAAAATAATGTCAATGTAATTAATAAGAATATTTATTTAAAAAAATTAGACGAGCTCTCTACCTCGCGTCGGTAATGGGCTGGCGCAATTTTTTTCTCACTTACAGAAAGACACATGCTCCCCCTCATCCGAAGCTTCTCTACCTCGCGTCGGTATTGGGCCGGCACAATTTTTCTCTTTTCATCACTGGCAACTCGCTCCGGTTCCCTTGTCTCAAAGAAAAACTCGCTCCGGTTCCCTCGTTAGTTTTCTGCAGTTTTTCTGGGTTTTATTTTGGTTTTTGCCTTTTCTTTTTTTCTTCGGGGTTTTCTTAATTTTTTCCTGATTTTATTTCTTTCTTTCTTCGGTTCCTTTTGTTTTTAAACGTTTTTCTTTGATTATTCTATTTTCTATTTTATAAATTTTCCTTTTTCCTTTTTTCTTTATTTTTATTTTTTTCTTGGTTTTCAAAGGTTTTTTCCTTTGTTTCTTTATCTGTTCTCACCGTTTCCATTCTTTTTGCACTTGTTTCTTCGGTTTTCTTTTTCGTTTCTTTCGTTTCTTTTTTGGGTCTTTCTTTATTTCTTTTGTTTTCATTTTAAATTTTTCATAGACGTCAAGAACATTTTTAATACATGTTTAACATTTTTAATACATGGTCAACATTTTTTATACATATTTATAACATTTTATAAATCCTTAACTAATGTTTTTCCAATACCAGATTAATATTTGTTAATACATGGTCAACATTTTTTCAATACACATTTTAACATTTTCGAAAAGTTTGATTGATAATTCTCATATAGAAGATTAACATTTTCTAATACATGGTCAACATATTTTTATATGCATTTAAATACTTTCAAATGCTTATTTACCTTTTTCAAATACTTATTTAATATTTTTTCGAATGCTTGATTAACAATTTTTCTAAATAAGTACACAATCAATTTTTTCACACACATTGTTTTTTATATATATTTGGCGTATACATGAGAAACATTTTCTTTATACGCATTTGACGTTTTTCAAATGCCTGGTTAACATTTTTGTAATACATGGTCAACATTTTTTCTGTACACATTTTTAAATCTTTCAAATATATGATTAAACTTTTTCAAATACAAGATTAATATTTTTTTAGTACAAGGTCAACATTTTTTCTATACTCATTTTAACATTTTCAAATGATTGATTAACATTTTCAAATGATTGATTAACATTTTTCAAATACAAGTTCCACATTTTTTTATTACATGGACAACATTTTTTCTATACACATTACTACTTTTCAAATGCTTGATTAACATTTTTACAAATACTTGTTTAACATTTTTCAAATGCTTGATTAAATTTTTTTTAAATATATTATAAACTTTTTTTACACACATTTATATGTTTTGTATACATGAGAAACATTTTCTTTACACATGTTTAACGTTTTTTCAAATGCTTCATTAACCATTTTTTTAAATAAAGTATTTTGCAACAGATTATAAATAAAGTTTTCGTGTAAAAAAAAGTATTTTTCAAGTTAACACACCTCATCTAAAAAAAGTCAATTGCAATAAAGTTTGTTATTCCTGTAAACCGAGCTGCTACTTCGCAATAAACTTTTGGTTTACCACTCAAAAAAAATTCTAAAAAAGTCAATGTTTCTCAAAAAAGAAAAATCTAAAAGAGTCAATTTGATATGCATAGTGTCCCAATATATTTTACTCTTATTTTCTGAATGGCCATAAGGCAACTGCTCGATACCCATCGGCCGAAATTTAAATTGATCCCAACGCGCACCGTCGGATTGGCGCGAATATAGTCTGTTGTTGCACCGCATTATCATTTCCCCCACCGTTTCATTCTAAAAACATGAAAACCATGGTGTATGTTCCTTGCGTGCGCGCTTTCCTTCGGGGCGCCAACCAGCTCGTCGGCCGCCTTCACCTGCTTGCCTCGTCATCGACACTCGCTGCCTTGTTCTAGAAGCTCGTCATCGCGGTCGGTAACAATTTCCCTCGCAACAGAAACAGGTTCCAGCAAAAACATTCATCGGTCCCAACAGAAAAGGGCGCCATTCATAGCAAAAATCCATCGCGCCGGTAACGGCAAATAATCACCGCTCGGTCCCAACACCACAAAATTGTCAATTCCGTCAAATACATTCATCGATTCTAGCAACAAACGGCACCGATCGCAGCAAAACTCTAACGGTGCTGGTCACAATAAAAAAAATCAACGTCCAATCCCAAC
>NC_057800.1:129181825-129186215 GCF_018294505.1 Triticum aestivum | reverse complement strand
CCCGCAAAAAAAAAAAAACACCACAAAGGTCGGTTCCAGCAAAAAAGCTCATAGGTCCCAGCAAAAAAACGCCGTTCGCAGCAAAAGGCCACCACCAGTGGCCCATCATAGCTTCACACATTCACTGGTTCCAACATCTCCCACGGCGTTCCAGCATGCGGCGACGCCAGTCCCAGCACCACCAATAGCTACATCATCCAACCATCCCTAGCATTTGTGGTCGCCATTGCAGCTTGTCATGCTTCCGGTAGCAGCTAACCATGGCCATTCAGAGCACTAGGTGCACCTCCCCCTTAGGGTTGGCGCTTGTCGCGGCCGTCTGCCATGCTTGTAGCAGACCCGGCAAGCTGCGGCCTGAATGCAGCACCAGCGCCTAGCCCCGTGTGATGGTTAGAGGAGGAGATGAGCAAGCTCGCGCAGGATAGGATGGTGCGGTGTGCGATGGTCGTCGGAAAAAAGGCGGTGACGAGCGAGCTTGTGTATGACCACAATGGCAACCGGTAGAAAAGAAAAATGAGGAAAATAGATGCGGGAAGGAGAAGATAGGGATGAAGAGGATTGGGAGGTGTGTGGGCCCCAACATGAGGCGTCCGTGCAAAGTGACCGGCCGAAAACTCATCCAGTCACTGAGCAGAAATCATTACCCTATATTTTTTTTACTTTTAGATATGAGAAAGCACCATTCAAAAAATGAAAAGATCTTATGGAGCGTCATACAGATGTCTTTTTTAATCAGAGTGAGAAACTTCTGATCTTTTCATTCTCAATCATGGCAGTAAAAAAAAATCGAATGTAATAAAAAACAACCAGGTATGTAGACCACCTAGAGACGACTGCAAGCATTGAAGCGAGCCGAAGGCTCGCCGCCGTCATTACACCTCCCTCACCAGAGTCGAGCAAATCTTGTTGTACTAGACAGTCGAGGAGTTATCATACTAAGGCCCATAGAACCAACGCATCGAGCAGCAACCATCGCCGAATAAGAAAGTTCTAGATTGGAAGGATCAAACCTGCAAACACCCAAATGAAGACGAACAAATATTGGATCCAAATAGCACCGAAGACTAGCACCAACTGAATCCTATGAGATTCGATGGAGACACGCTTTCACACGCCCTCCAACGAAGCTAGACGCACCATTAGGACTGGGATAGAACGTGAGAGACATTATTCCTACATAGACACATCGCCGCCGCCACACAGCCCCAACCAAGAAATTTAACCTAACAAGAGCGAGAACTGGATCCCTCTCGCCGGCGGGGTCCAAGGTCCTCCGCACCTTCATGGCCCAAAAAGGTGATTTGTTGGGATGATTTTTTCTTACGGAGGAGAAAGAGAAGCCGCTGCAAGAAGGTGATTTGTTGGGATGATTTTTTTAATCAGGGCCTCGAAAACAAATCATCAAATATCTATTGGGCAGGGACGGCGTGGCACCGATTTTTTTCTTTTACATTACATGGTGGCACTGAATTGTCGAACATGGATGTTAAAAGCAAAAGCCCACCTCTGTACACTGTTTTCGCTGAAAGAAACACAACACTTTTGAACCGCTTTCACCAGCAAGTCCTGAACAAGAGAGGCCGCACAATCCCAGTCCCAGTGCTGTGCCACTTGTACCCAAGATACACCAGCAAGAGAATCAAAGATGTGCATGTGCATAAGCGCAAGCCCTCGAACGATCGCATTCCCCACATCGCATCAAGAAACCGCGGGCCGGGAGGCGCCGGATCCGTTGTTTCTCCCCGAGAAGAAAGCCTTTTGGCCCGGGGAGAAAAGGTGAAAACTCCTAGAGACACCTTTCGGGTCAAGTCTCGATTCACACCTTCCACTGTCAAAATCATCTCAGAAGATACTGCGATGGAAATGTCGTATCAAAATCACCCGGCCTGTGTGTGTTTGTGTGGGTCTTTAAAGCTTCACCGCAAGATCTTCCGATGGGCGGAGACAAGCATCTGCTATCGTTGGTGCGGTGCGGCATCTGAACTTTTGAGGACGGCCAGGAGTGATGTTGCCCCTGTTGATATCCCTTTGCAGGCCCTAGTGGTTAAAACCTACTCCATATTCCGTTTCTGTGGTCGACTGATCGTCGAAAATCACATGCCGCTACTCGAGAAAGTCTCTGGGGCAAGTTGCTGGGGGCGGCTGCAGATTTGCTATAGCTGAATCCGTCCTAACACTTCGACAATGATTTACCACAAGAGTTTGATAGATACCATTCTCAAAAAGTAAAAGCAAAAAAATTGTAGATTCACTGATATTATTATCTTCAAATACACACACACACACACACACACGTAGCTCGGTTGCTTGAATTCACCTGCGCAAACAGACGTCAGGACTCTTAGCTGGACACGACTAAACGCACGACACGGGTCTGGTCACCATAATGCAGCGGTTGAACACAAGCAAGAAGCTATCATGTAAACCTGAAGAGAAGAGAAGGCCATCATTTGAACACTAGCTGGCGAGACCGACGTGGCCTATGTCAAAGTGTCAGGTCTGCGTGCGCGGCTTCGCCTCCCGCCGTCAGTGTAAACTCTGCTATAACAAGATCCGGTCTGCACTTTTCCTTCCTCCCAGTACCGTCAATGTCGTCTCCAAGAAGAGAGAGAAGAGAAGAGGAGAAAAGCTACGTGTCACACCGTCACGGGTGGCGCCGTCTGTGCGGTCACCAGGCGTGCTGCTCCTGCCTGACAGCCAGCCTCTAGCTGCACGTACGGCTGCGGCCATCGGCCTCTATCATCATTGTTCAACGACATTGTCATTAGATTAATAGATTTAGACGGTTCACTGACGCCAGAATAATCGGGAGGATGTCAAAAGGCGATGCCACAACCAAAACCATGGCCTTTGTGTTGCAAGGATTCGTCCGCGAATTGAAAAATCCGGCGAAATGTGGCTCGCAATCCCCGCTGCATCAGCCAATCCCCTCCTTGACCCGCACACTACTACGAGTACTAAACTCTTGTGTGCTAAAAGGGTGGCTGACAGTCGTGTGCTTCAGCCATCCGGCCCCACCAGTGATCTTTCCCATCATTTCCATCCAAGTCTTGCGGTAAAAGGGTGGCACTGGATTCTGAAACAGGGATAAAGCAGAAGCCTATCTCTATCCACTGTTTAGGCTGATAATGTAGTTAGAGCAACTCCGATGGAGCGACCCAAACGTACGGCGCATTTGTCCGTTTTTTGTTCGTTTGGGTCGGCCGTCCGCCGGGCGTCCGCCTAATTTTGCATTTGGGTCGGCAATACGCCCAACGCGCCGACCCATTTCATGTCCGCATTCAATTTTTAAATAAAAAAGGCCCGCGGCCGATCATGTCAGCGGCCATGTCTCATGTCGGCACCATGCCAGCGCTGGCATATAATGCCGGCTTCAGAAAATACCACAGTTCATGCTGGCGCACTCGCCAGCCGGCCGGCACACATGCCAACACACAAAAAAGGGAGGGACTTGAGTTCGACCATGCCATCGCGGCTCCCGTGGTCATGCCGGCACACCTGCCGGCATACAAAAAAGATGGCCCTCGACGCCATAGATCACTCGTCGTCGAACTTGAGCATGTCGGCCTGCATCTTCTCAAACCACGACCTCTTCCTTGGCGACACGGTGTTGAGATCCACCTTCATGATCTCCACCCCGTCCTGGCTTTGTGTCTCGTCGGGATCGTAGCCAACGCCCGGCGCACCACCCTCGAAGATGAGGTTTTGCATGTAGTCCTTGTCGACGCCCGACGGCATTTCCTCGAACAGGTTACGGGCGTACGGGAGCCCGCCGGTCGGCGCCTGTCGCGCGCGTTTCCTTGTGCCGCCGGACGAGGAGCCACCGACCATCGGGATGGCGTTGAGGTTGATGGGCGCGGGCGCGGGCGTGGAAGGCGCGACCACGCTCGCGTCGGGTGAGCACTCCCCGGAGAGGCGGGAGGCCTGCGGGTAGACGTGGAAGCCGGGGACCGGGTTGCAAGCCGACGCACGGGGTGAGTCGGGCATCACCATCCGAGGAAACGCCGACGAGCCGGTGCTGGCCGCAGCGACGGTGGCTTGGAGGACGATGTGCTGGCTAGGGTTTACCCCTAGCATGTAGAGCGCCTCCCTCGTTGCCGCGACGACACGGGCGTTGGTGAACTCCTGCTGCACGGCGGCCTCATCCCTTGTGTCTGCGGCGTGCCTCCGGCCCTTCCTCTTGGCCGACTCCCTTGCCCGCTGTTCAGGCGTCAGCGCCTTCTTCGGCTTGGTCGCGGCGGCGGTCTTGCGTGGGGCACGAGGCTTGCCTTTCCCGGAGGGGGCGACGACGTCGGATGAGGCGAGGGAGGCGAGGCCGGAGGCGGCATTGAGGTCGAGGTCGATGGCGTCCTCCATGGCTAGTTGGGGGGCAGGGACGCGCGCGGGCGGG
>NC_057800.1:129173816-129181604 GCF_018294505.1 Triticum aestivum | reverse complement strand
ACCGACCGGCGGGCCCGGGGAGAGGAGTAGGCGCGCGCGTCCGTCTTGTGTCCGTGCCGACGCAAATCCGGTTCAAAATTGGGCCTGGAATGGGTCGCCCGCGGACGAAAAACGGATGCGCGTCCGTTTGGGTCGGTGCGTTGGGCCGCCACTTTTGTCCGCGCCGACCCAAACGGACGTGGGCGGACGAAATGGGTCTTCCCATTGGAGTTTCTCTAACCTCTTGATCATGACATCGGCAAACTGCTGAGCGGTGGGAACATGCAAGACGCGAATGCGCTCGAGAGCCACCTGCTCACGCACGAAGTGAATGTCAAGCTCGATGTGCTTCGTATGTCGGTGATGAACGGGGTTGGCGGAGAGGTAGACAGCAGAGACGTTGTCGCAGTACAGGAGTGTAGCCTGAGACACGTCGTGATGGAGCTCCTGAAGAAGCTGCTGATGTTGGGGAACGTAACAGAAATTCAAAAATTTTCCTACGTAACACCAAGATCTATCTATGGAGAGACCAGCAACGAGTAGAAAGGGGAGTGCATCTACATACCCTTGTAGATCGCTAAGCGGAAGCGTTCAAGTGAACGGGGTTGATGGAGTCGTACTCGTCGTGATTCAGATCACCGATGATCAAGTGCCGAACGGACGGCACCTCCGCGTTCAACACACGTACAGCCCGGTGACGTCTCCCACGCCTTGATCCAGCAAGGAGAGAGGGAGAGGTTGAGGAAGACTCCATCCAGCAGCAGCACAACGGCGTGGTGGTGGTGGAGGAGCGTGGCAATCCCGCAGGGCTTCGCCAAGCACCATGGGAGAGGAGAAGAACTTGGGAGAGAGGGAGGGGCTGCACCAACGGCATAAGGTGTGTTTGGGAGGCCCTCCTACCCCACTATATATAGGGATCCCAAGGGGGGGGTGCGCCAGCCCCTAGGAGATCCAATCTCCAAGGGGGCGGCGGCCAGGGGAGGAGTCCTCCCCCCCCCCAAGGCACCTAGGAGGTGCCTTCCCCTGCTGGGACTCTTCCTTTAGGGTTTCCCCAGGCGCATGGGCCTCTTGGGGCTGGTGCCCTTGGCCCATGTAGGCCAAGGCGCACCCCCTACAGCCCATGTGGCCCCCCGGGGCAGGTGGCCCCACCCGGTGGGCCCCCGGGACCCTTCCGGTGGTCCCGGTACAATACCGATGACCCCGAAACTTGTCCCGATGGCCGAAACAGGACTTCCTGTATATAAATCTTTACCTCCGGACCATTCCGGAACTCCTCGTGACGTCCGGGATCTCATCCGGGACTCCGAACAACATTCGGTAACCACATACAAGCTTCCTTTATAACCCTAGCATCATCGAACCTTAAGTGTGTAGACCCTACGGGTTCGGGAGACATGCAGACATGACCGAGACGTTCTCCGGTCAATAACCAACAGCGGGATCTGGATACCCATGTTGGCTCCCACATGTTCCACGATGATCTCATCGGATGAACCACGATGTCAAGGACTCAATCGATCCCGTATTCAATTCCCTTTGTCTACCGGTATGTTACTTGCCCGAGATTCGATCGTCGGTATCCAATACCTCGTTCAATCTCGTTACCGGCAAGTCACTTTACTCGTTCCGTAACACATCATCCCGTGATCAACTCCTTGGTCACATTGCGCATATGATGATGTCCTACCGAGTGGGCCCAGAGATACCTCTCCGTTTACACGGAGTGACAAATCCCAGTCTCGATCCGCATAAAACAATAGGTACTTTCGGAGATACCTGTAGTGCACCTTTATAGTCACCCAGTTACGTTGTGACGATTGATACACCCAAAGCACTCCTACGGTATCCAGGAGTTATACGATCTCATGGTCAAAGGAAGAGATACTTGACATTGGCAAAGCTCTAGCAAACGAACTACACGATCTTTGTGCTAGTCTTAGGATTGGGTCTTGTCCATCACATCATTCTCCTAATGATGTGATCCCGTTATCAACGACATCCAATGTCCATAGCCAGGAAACCATGACTATCTGTTGATCACAACGAGCTAGTCAACTAGAGGCTCACTAGGGACATATTGTGGTCTATGTATTCACACGTGTATTACGATTTCCGGATAATACAGTTATAGCATGAATAAAAGACAATTATCATGAACAAGGAAATATAATAATAATACTTTTATTATTGCCTCTAGGGCATATTTCCAACAGTCTCCCACTTGCACTAGAGTCAATAATCTAGTTCACATCGCCATGTGATTAACACTCACAGGTCACATCGCCATGTGACTAATACCCAAGAGTTCACTAGAGTCTGTAGTCTAGTTCACATCACTATGTGATTAACACTCAATGAGTTTTATGTTTGATCATGTTGCTTGTGAGAGAGGTTTTAGTCAACGGGTCTGAACCTTTCAGATCCGTGTGTGCCTTACAAATCTCTATGTCATCTCCTAGATGCAGCTACCACGCTCTATTTGGAGCTATTCCAAACAACTGTTCTACTTGGAGCTATTCTAAATTATTGCTCCATTATATGTAACCGGTCTCTCTACTCAGAGCTATCCGGATAGGTGTCAAGCTTGCATCGTCGTAACCTTTACGACGAACTCTTTTACCACCTCCATAATCGAGAAAATTCCTTAGTCCACTAGTTACTAAGGATAACTTTGACCGCTGTCCTGTGAGCCATTCTTGGATCACTCTTGTACCCCTTGACTGACTCATGGCAAGGCACACTTCAGGTGCAGTACACATCATAGCATACTGAAGAGCCTACGTCTTAAGCATAGGGGACGACCTTCGTCCTTTCTCTCTATTCTGCCGTGGTCGAGCTTTAAGTCTTAACTTCGTACCTTACAACTCAGGCAAGAACTCCTTCTTTGACTGGTCCATCTTGAACACCTTCAAGATCATGTCAAGGTATGTGCTCATTTGAAAGTATTATTAAGCATTTTGATCTATCCTTATAGATCTTGATGCTCAATGTTCAAGTAGCTTAATCCAGGCTTTCCATTGAAAAACACTTTCAAAATAACCCTATATGCTTTCCAGAAATTCTACGTCATTTCTGATCAACAATATGTCAACAACATATACTCATCAGAAATTCTATAGTGCTCCCACTCACTTCTTTGGAAATACAAGTTTCTCATAAACTTTGTACAAACCCAAAATTTTGATCATCATCAAAGCATACATTCCAACTCCGAGATGCTCACTCCAGTCCTTAGAAGGATTGCTGGAGCTTTGCATACTTATTAGCATCTTTCGGGATTGACAAAACCTTCCGGTTGTATTACATACAACCTTTCCTCATTAAAATCGTCGAGGAAACAATGTTTTGACATCCTATCTGCAAGATTTCATAAATAATGCAGTAATCGCTAATATAATTCCAACAGACTCTTAGCATCGCTACGAGTGAGAAAATCTCATCGTAGTCAACTCCTTGAACTTGTCGGAAAACATCTTAACGACAAGTCAAGCTTTCTTAATGGTGACATTTACCATCATTGTCCGTCTTCCTTTTGAAATCCATCTGTACTCATTAGCCTTACGACCATCGAGCCGTTCTGCCAAAGTCTACACTTTGTTTTCATACATGGATCCTCTCTCGGATTTTATGGCCTCAAGCCATTTATCGGAATCCGGGCCCACCATCGCTTCTCCATAGCTCGTAGGTTCATTGTTGTCTAGCAACATGACCTTCAAGACAGGATTACGTACCACTCTGAAGTAGTACGCATCCTTGTCATCCTACGAGGTTTGGGAGTGACTTGATCCGAAGTTTCATGATCAATATCATAAGCTTCCACTTCAATTGGTGTAGGTGCCACAGGAACAACTCCCTGTGCCCTGTCACACACTAGTTGAAGAGACGGTTCAATAACCTCATCAAGTCTCCACCATCCTCCCACTCAATTCTTTCGGGAGAAACTTTTCCTCGAGAAAGGACCCGATTCTAGAAACAATCCATATTGCTTTCGGATCTGAATTAGGAGGTATACCCAACTGTTTTGGGTTTCCTATGAAGATGCATTTTATCCGCTTTGGGTTCGAGCTTATCAACCTGAAACTTTTTCATATAAGCATCGCAGCCCCAAACTTTTAAGAAACGACAACTTAGGTTTCTCTAAACCATAATTCATACGGTGTCATCTCATCGGAATTACGTGGTGCCCTATTTAAAGTGAATGTGGTTGTCTCTAATGCCTAACCCATGAACGATAGTGGTAATTCGATAAGAGACATCATGGTACGCACCATATCCAATAGGGTGCAACTATGATGTTCGGACACACCATCACATTATGGTGTTCCAGGCGGTATTAATTGCGAAACAATTTCCACAATGTCTTAATTGTGTGCCAAAACACGTAACTCAGATATTCATCTCTATGATCATATCATAGACATTTTATCCTCTTGTCACAATGATCTGCTACTTCACTCTGAAATTACTTGAACCATTCAATAATTCAGACTTGTGTTTCATCAAGTAAATATACTCAACATTTACTCGAATCATCTGTGAAGTAAGAACATAATGATATTCACTGCATGCCTCAGCACTCATTCGACTGCACACATCAAAATGTGTTACTTCCAACAAGTTGCTATCTTGTTCCATCTTACTGAAAATGAGGCTTTTCAGTCATCTTGCCCATGTGGTATGATTTGCATATCTCAAGTGATTCAAAATCAAGTGAGTCCGAACGATCCATTTGCATGGAGTTTCTTCATGCATATACACCAATAGACATGGTTTGCATGTCTCAAACTTTTCAAAAACGAGTGAGTCCAAAGATCCATCAACATGGAGCTTCTTCATGCGTTTTATACCATTATGACTTACATGGCAGTGCCAAAAGTAAGTGGTACTATCATTACTATCTTATATCTTTTGGCATGAAAATGTGTATCACTACGACCGAGATTCAATAAACCATTCCTTTAGGTGCAAGACCATTGAAGGTATTATTCAAAAATAGAGTAACCATTATTCTCCTTAAATGAATAACCGTATTGCGATAGACATAATCCAATCATGTCTATGCTCAACGCAAACACCAATCTCGGTGGTAGAGGGAGCGTGCGATGCTTGATCATATCAACCTTGGAAACACTTCCAACATATATCGTCAGCTCACCTTTAGCTAGTCTCCGTTTATTCCGTAGCTTTTATTTCGAGTTACTAACACTTAGCAACCGAACCGGTATCCAATACCCTGGTGCTACTAGGAGTACTAGTAAAGTACACATTAACATAATGTATATCCAATATACTTCTATCGACCTTGCCAGCCTTCTCATCTACCAAGTATCTAGGGTAATTCTGCTCCAGTGGTTGTTCCCCTTAATACAGAAGCACTTAGTCTCGGGTTTGGGTTCAACCTTGGGTTTCTTCACTAGAGCAGCAGCTGAATTGCCGTTTCATGAAGTATCCCTTTGTTCCCTTGCCCTTCTTGAAACTAGTGGTTTCACCAACCATCAACAATTGATGCTCCTTCTTGATTTCTACTTTCGCGGTGTCAAACATCATGAATATTTCAAGGATCATCATATCTATCCCTGATATGTTATAGTTAATCACGAAGCTCTAGCAGCTTGGTGGCAATGACTTTGGGGAAACATCACTATCTCATCTGGAGGATCAACTCCCACTCGATTCAAGTGATTGTTGCACTCAGACAATCTGAGCACAAGCTCAACGATTGAGCTTTTTCTCCCTTAGTTTGCAGGCTAAGAAAATTGTCGGAGGTCTCATACCTCTTGACGTGGGCACGAGCCTGAAATCCCAATTTCAGCCCTCGAAACATCTCATATGTTCCGCGACGTTTTGAAAACGTCTTTGGTGCCTCTACTTAAATCATTTAACTGAACTATCACGTAGTTATCAAAACGTGTATGTTCGATGTTCGAAACATCCACAAACGACGTTTGGGGTTCAGTACACTAAGCAGTGCATTAAGGCATAAGCGTTCTAGTGTCCGCATAATCGCTACTGTCAACTTTCAACTATATTTCCTCTAGGAACATAACTAAAACAGTAGAACTATAGCGTGAACTACGACATAATTTGCAAAAGGTCTTTTGACTATGTTCAGGATAATTAAGTTCATCTTATGAACTCCCACTCAGATAGACATCCATCTAGTCATCTAAGTGATTACATGATCCGAGTCAACTAGCCCGTGTCCGATCATCACGTGAGACGGACTAGTCATCATCGGTGAACATCTTCATGTTGATCGTATCTACTATACAACTCATGCTCGACCTTTCTGTCTTCATGTTCCGAGGCCATGTCTGCACATGCTAGGCTCGTCAAGTTAACCCTAAGTGTTTTCGCTGTGTAAAACTGTCTTACACCCGTTGTATGTGAACGTAAGAATCCATCACACCCGATCATCACGTGGTGCTTAGAAGCGACGAACTGTAGCAACGGTGCATAGTTAGGGGAGAACACTTCTTGAAATTTTGTAAGGGATCATCTTATTTACTACCGTCGTCCTAAGTAAACAAGATGCATAAACATGATAAACATCACATGCAATCAAATAGTGACATGATATGGCCAATATCATTTTGCTCCTTTTGATCTTCATCTTCGGGGCTCCATGATCATCTTGTCACCGGCTTGACACCATGATCTCCATCATCATGATCTCCATCATCGTGTCTTCATGAAGTTGTCACGCCAATGACTACTTCTACTTCTATGACTAACGCGTTTAGCAATAAAGTAAAGTTTACATGGCGTTCTTCAATGACACGCAGGTCATACAAAAAATAAAGACAACTCCTATGGCTCCTGCCGGTTGTCATACTCATCGACATGCAAGTCGTGAATCCTATTACAAGAACATGATCAATCTCATACATCACATATATCATTCATCACATCCTTTTGGCCATATCACATCACATAGCATACCCTGCAAAAACAAGTTAGACGTCCTCTAATTGTTGTTGCATGTTTTACGTGGCTGCTATGGGTTTCTAGCAAGAACGTTTCTTACCTACGCAAAACCACAACGTGATATGCCAATTGCTATTTACCCTTCATAAGGACCCTTTTCATCGAATCCGTTCCGACTAAAGTGGGAGAGACTGGCACCCGCTAGCCACCTTATGCACCAAGTGCATGTCAATCGGTGGAACCTGTCTCACGTAAGAGTACGTGTAAGGTCGGTCCGGGCCGCTTCATCCCACAATACCGTCGAAACAAGATTGGACTAGTAACGGTAAGAATATTGAACAACATCAACGCCCACAACTACTTTGTGTTCTACTCGTGCAAAGAAACTACGCAATAGACCTAGCTCATGATGCCACTGTTGGGGAACGTAACAGAAATTCAAAAATTTTCCTACGTAACACCAAGATCTATCTATGGAGAGACCAGCAACGAGTAGAAAGGGGAGTGCATCTACATACCCTTGTAGATCGCTAAGCGGAAGCGTTCAAGTGAACGGGGTTGATGGAGTCGTACTCGTCGTGATTCAGATCACCGATGATCAAGTGCCGAACGGACGGCACCTCCGCGTTCAACACACGTACAGCCCGGTGACGTCTCCCACGCCTTGATCCAGCAAGGAGAGAGGGAGAGGTTGAGGAAGACTCCATCCAGCAGCAGCACAACGGCGTGGTGGTGGTGGAGGAGCGTGGCAATCCCGCAGGGCTTCGCCAAGCACCATGGGAGAGGAGAAGAACTTGGGAGAGAGGGAGGGGCTGCACCAAAGGCATAAGGTGTGTTTGGGAGGCCCTCCTACCCCACTATATATAGGGATCCCAAGGGGGG
>NC_057800.1:129157273-129173715 GCF_018294505.1 Triticum aestivum | reverse complement strand
GACTCTTCCTTTAGGGTTTCCCCAGGCGCATGGGCCTCTTGGGGCTGGTGCCCTTGGCCCATGTAGGCCAAGGCGCACCCCTACAGCCCATGTGGCCCCCCGGGGCAGGTGGCCCCACCCGGTGGGCCCCCGGGACCCTTCCGGTCGTCCCGGTACAATACCGATGACCCCGAAACTTGTCCCGATGGCCGAAACAGGACTTCCTGTATATAAATCTTTACCTCCGGACCATTCCGGAACTCCTCGTGACGTCCGGGATCTCATCCGGGACTCCGAACAACATTCGGTAACCACATACAAGCTTCCTTTATAACCCTAGCGTCATCGAACCTTAAGTGTGTAGACCCTACGGGTTCGGGAGACATGCAGACATGACCGAGACGTTCTCCGGTCAATAACCAACAGCGGGATCTGGATACCCATGTTGGCTCCCACATGTTCCACGATGATCTCATCGGATGAACCACGATGTCAAGGACTCAATCGATCCCGTATTCAATTCCCTTTGTCTATCGGTATGTTACTTGCCCGAGATTCGATCGTCGGTATCCAATACCTCGTTCAATCTCGTTACCGGCAAGTCACTTTACTCGTTCCGTAACACATCATCCCGTGATCAACTCCTTGGTCACATTGCGTATATGATGATGTCCTACCGAGTGGGCCCAGAGATACCTCTCCGTTTACACGGAGTGACAAATCCCAGTCTCGATCCGCATAAAACAATAGGTACTTTCGGAGATACCTGTAGTGCACCTTTATAGTCACCCAGTTACGTTGTGACGTTTGATACACCCAAAGCACTCCTACGGTATTCAGGAGTTATACGATCTCATGGTCAAAGGAAGAGATACTTGACATTGGCAAAGCTCTAGCAAACGAACTACACGATCTTTGTGCTAGTCTTAGGATTGGGTCTTGTCCATCACATCATTCTCCTAATGATGTGATCCCGTTATCAACGACATCCAATGTCCATAGCCAGGAAACCATGACTATCTGTTGATCACAACGAGCTAGTCAACTAGAGGCTCACTAGGGACATATTGTGGTCTATGTATTCACACGTGTATTACGATTTCCGGATAATACAGTTATAGCATGAATAAAAGACAATTATCATGAACAAGGAAATATAATAATAATACTTTTATTATTGCCTCTAGGGCATATTTCCAACAGCTGAAGCCAGGAGTACTCGGCAACGGCCTTGGCCATGACTCGGTACTCTGCCTCGACGCTGGAGCGGGACACCGTAGGTTGCCGTTTAGACGACCAATTGATGGGGGACGGCCTAAGGTAGACGATGTAGCCAGACGTAGAGCTTCGAGTGTCAGGACAACCAACCCAATCTGCATTAGAGTAGGCGACCATGTCAGTCAAGGAGGATGTCATCAATGTGAGCCCCATAGCCATAGTGTCATGGATGTACCAAAGAATTCGCTTCACCAAGTCCCTGTCGCGTGGAGCGTGCATGTGGAGGCACACCTGCTATACGGCATACTGCAAATCCGGTCTGGTGAGGGTCAAGTACTTAAGAGCACCCATAGTAGAGCGGTAGAACGGGCCATCCATTGTAGGGGAGCCTTCGAGCATAGAGAGCTTGGCCTTCGTGTCAACAGGGGTGGCGAGAAGGATGTTGAGCATGCCATCATGCTTAACCAAGAAAGATGTTGAGCTGGGCTAAAGGCTTGAAAAGTGGTCTTTAGAATGAAACATGGTAATTGAGACTCAATTGAACTATGGTGGATTCAAAACCTCATAAACAACTAAATTGTACGTACTATTGTGCAATCAAAACTTGAGAGATAAATAGTTACAGCTGCAAGCCAGCAATGTATGTAGATTTTGTTTTGCACTGCAGTCCTATAGTAAAATTAGATCAAACATGCCATACATATCAAAATTGCTATCGATGTTACCTTGGGCGGTAGTTTTAAGGAGTAAATTCAGAGCAGAAGAGGCTAGGAACATCAGGAATACTAACGGAAATTCACCTAGAAGCGACCGCTACAAAAAATGTAGTACTAACAACAAATTCATTTGGAAGCAGCCGATATACATGTGATTCCAGAAATGTTCCTACAACCTGTACTTATCAGAGGGTGCGGGTTCGGCTTGGGTTGGGAGAGAGGGGAGGGTGGGTGGCGGCAACAAGAGAGGTGCGGCGGCCGGGTAGGGGAGTAGGTTGCGGCGGTGGCAGGTGTACAATGGCAGCAGTAAGAGGCGGCGTAGCACATGTGCGGCGGCGGCGAAAGCGTAGGTTTAGGAAAGATGGTAACTCATACCATGCAGTTAGACAATATTGGATCAATGAATTGTACTGATCATATGATGTAGCATATATAGAGTACATGGGCAAAAAGATCGCAACCGCGTCCACTATACAAGGAAAGGATCGGGAGATGTCTATAGATTAGGAACAATAAAACAAAATCATAGCTGCCTAATGTACATGCGATAATAACCGTACTCAATAGATAGAAACACGACACTTTTGAACCGCTTTCACCAACAAGTCCTGAACAGGAGAGACTACACGATCCTAGCTTGTATTGTCGGCTTCGGGTCGGATCCCTCTGGATTCGGCACTTGGACGCCGTCGGCCGGCGCGGGGTGGTGGTGTTCGTCGCTAGCCACGTCGGATTGTTGGATTCGGCACCTGGATAGATCTACGACAGTTGTTCTTCTCGATCCTCCTTCCTGGTGGGTTGAGCCCCATGGCACTTTCATCTCTACAGGTTTCGATTCACGGCTCACTGCCAGAACCGGAGCAGACGGAGGTTTGGTGGTATAGGATGGAGACCGGAAGAAACTTTGGTCGGCCGGTTCGGCCCAGCATCGGTGACATCCCTCGACGCCTTTACCCTCCCTGGAGGCAAAGCCGAGATCCCTCATATCTACCTTCAGACCCCTCCCGAATGAAAGTCCAAAATTCTGTTTGAATTGGGCGGCGGCGGCATCCTGCGCGTCGTACCCTCCATGGAGGCGCCGTCTTGGGAGGCTTAGGTGCTCGAGGGAGAGTTGTTGTGGGTGGTGCGAGGGAGAGTTGTTGTGGGTGGTGGGCTCCATGTAGGCCCAGCTGCGGCAACGGTGTGGCAGTTGGTAGGAGGAGATGCGCTGTATCTACCGCGTCGATGATGACGAGTATTGGTAGCATGGTGCAACTGGATCTCAACCGCAGATGCGTCTGGATGGACGAGCGCAGGGCGGTGGCGCTGTTGGGCGCCGTGGCGGCATCGACGGTGGGCCTGGCAAGGTCATTGCATCAGTACCTGCTCTGAAGATGGATCGGTGGAATACGGCAGCGACGACCCATGAGAGTGCGTTGGACCGGTCAGTGCCCCAGACCCGGTATGTGGCTTGGTTGGGCCCCTGGATTTAGATGTTAGGCTTAGATTAAAGGTCTGGGTATTCGGCTCAGTATTTCTGCACCCCTTCATCGAGTGGACAGGAGTAGCAACATATGTTTTAAAGATGACGGATGTACCACTTTGTAAGATCTTGTGAATAATTAGTAAAATGACTAAATGCATCACCTAGATGCAGAGGCCGGGGGTTCTCCTTTTTATTTAAGAAAACCCAAGACACACCACCTATAATCAAATATCTGTATGTGCGTAAGAGCATATACAGCTACATATGACAAATATGGCCCCTCAAACCCCCGCGGATGCGCCCAGTGACCGGACACGCCTCAAATTTCACTTCTTGCATCCGAACATGTCATACTAGATTCTCATATTCATACAAAAATATTCAAAAGAAGTAGAACCTACGTACTACATCGATTCTAACTACTCCTTGTCGGAGATCACGACAATCTCCATGCCCGGCTCCGGCAGCATGGGCGGCAGCTGCAGCTCCGGCTGCTCCGCTCCGGCCTCCTCCATTTCTATCTCCGCGAAGAGCACGTCGGACTCTGCCTACTCCCATCGGAGGAACGCCCGGTTGGCCTCCACATAGGCCTCATCCTGGATGGACTCCAGGATGGCCTGCTGCTTCGCCATCTCGTCGGACTGGGCGACGGCGAACTCCGCCTCCGCCTGCTCCAAGTTGAAAGCCGCCACCTGCTGGTCTGGCTCCTTCGGCTTCTCCACCTCCATCGGAGACATCTCCTCCTCCTCCTCCTCCCCCTCCTCTTCCCACGGTTTCTCCTCCTCTTTCTCCAGCTTCGGTGAGTCCGGAGGCAGCCCGACAGCGATGTGGGCGGCGCGTGGCTTGCCTCACCCGGATCTCCTACTGGATCTCGTAGCGGCGCTCCGGCATCAGAATGGTGTAGTAGGTGATCTTGCTTCGGACCATGGCCGAGTGCCGGAGCGTGGGCGAAGTGTGTGACCATGGACAGAGCACCGGAGCGGGCGAGGGAGGAGGTGGATGGGCTTGGACTGGCAGCCCGAAGAGGAGGGAAGGGGATGGGTTGCATATGCGGGACGTCGGCCGGCTTAAATAGTCAGATTTGGTCTTGGGCGGCGAGTCGGAGCTGCGCCACGCGGCGTCACACCGCGCCGATGAACATGGCATCCGGCGGATCGCCGGATTTCCAGGTGTTTTCGCGTGGGACCCCGCGCGTCAGACCGACATGACGAATGTGTCCGGCAGCCCCATATTTTTTTCGAGAGTATGCAAATTGCGTACCTTAGCTTTATAGAAGAGAGAAAAATAATGTACAAGAGTGTTACAATCATAGCCACCAGTCACAAGTCGACTGAGGCCATGGCAAACTTCAACTCCACACACTATGTTAACTCCTCACACGATGTTGTCAACACCACACCCTCCCGCTGTCGCCCACATGCGCAGCTCATCAAGAATCCTAGCTACTAACTCAAAGGCAGAAATAGATGAGTCGCCGGGTGGAAAACTCGAGCATTTATTTGCTTCCATAAGTGCCAACACAACAGAATCACCAGGCTATCAAAAGCTTTACGGATCTCCTTGCGAAGCAAGTTTTCTGGTGCTACCCCACCAAGATTCCAAGTTATCATTCGCCACCGGCGTTAAGGTCGGCGCAGCCCTAACGCTGGACAAGATCATGTGCCATACCTCTCGTGAATAAACGCACTGGACGAGTAGATGATCCACGTTGTCTTCCTCCTGGTCACACAGATAGCAAGGGGAGGGGTTGTCTTGTAACCCATGCCGTAGCCTCCGATCAGATGTCCATATTCTATGTTGTATTGCGAGCCACAGAAGATCTTGCAAGTGAGGGGTGCCCAGCATTTCCAAATCCATCGCATGTAGGCCACACTGATTGCACCTTTGAATAGCATTTGGTAAGCTGAGGCCGAGGTGTAAACTTGCTTGGAGTTCCAGGGCCATATAGCCTCGTCCTGCAAAGTAGGATCTAGATGTGTTGTAATGGCAATCTCCCAGAGCTTGATTAATTGAACTTGGTCGTCGGTGGTAAGCCCTCCTGAGATGTCCACGGTCCAGCGGTGGTTCATCAGTCCATCATGCACTATCCGCTTATTCACCGTCTGAGTGCGAACCTTGCTCCATATGCCCGGAGCAATCTCCTTAGCAGTCCCACCGTCCATCCATCTATCCTTCCAAAACAACACCTTGTTGCCATCACCAAGTTTCCAATGCACCAAGCTATCAAAGGCCCTCTGAACCTGGGGATCACTCGCCATCGGTAGCCCATGCCAGGGTCGGTTAGAGTCAGTACGTGAAAGTGCGTTATATCGACTAGAGGGGGGTGAATAGGCGATTTTTATGAATTCTTCACTGAGGAATTTGCAGGTGAGGAAATTCCTTAGCGAAGAACTACTAGCAGCGGAATAAGTACTCAAAAGTAAGCATAACAAAACACAAGCATAGTCATCATGATGAAATGAAGACAGGCACAGAGTACAGAAAGCCTAAGCACATGATAACACAGGATGAAGACAAACAGACTGAAGAAATTGAATTGAGGAAATTGAGAAAATCTTCAGTCAAAGTCTTCAAGTACAGATATGAACAATCACACAACACAGTTATGAGGAAATGAAATAGTTGAGGAAATAGAACCAGTTGGCTTGGTGAAGACAATGATTTGGTAGACCAGTTCCAACTGTTGTCTCAGTTGTACATTTGGTTGGAGCGGCTGAGTATTTAAAATCGAGGACACACAGTCCCAGACACCCAGTCCTGACGCAGCTCAGGACACCAAGTCCTCATCGTATTCTCCTTGAACTAAGGTCACACAGACCTCGTCCAATCACTCGTCATAAGTCTTCAGGTGACTTCCGAACCCTCACAAACTTGGTCACTCGACGATCCACAATTCCTCTTGGATGCTCTAGACCATGACGCCTAACCGTCTGGAAGAAGCACAGTCTTCAAAGGTAACAAGCGTCGGATCCACGCGGGATCAATCTCTTCAGTGACGCTCAATCACTTGGGATTTGTAGGTGTTTGGGTTTGGGTTTTCCTCACTTGATGATTTTCGCTCAAAGTCCTCGGAGGATGGGTTGCTCTCAAATGACAAGTGTCAGTTTCTCTCAGAGCAGCCAACCAGCTAGTGGTTGTAGGGGGCGGCTATTTATAGCCTAGGGAGCAGCCCGACATGATAAGACATAAATGCCCTTCAATGATATGACTGTTAGGTGGATAGATATTTTGGGATAGCTGGCTCATAGCACAGCAACGATTGGAATTTTGAGTAGCAAAATCCTTAGGGCTATCATGTTCCTCACTGTGTAGGTAATCCGCACTGGCGAATTCCTAACTCCTCAGTCAGAACAAATTCCTTAGAGACCAGAAGAACTTCGTCTCTATCACTGAAGAATATGACTGAACTGTATGAGATTTCCAATGGGTTCACTTGAAGGGATTGATAGGTGTAGGATTTTGAGTTGAGCATCACATGGAATTTTTTCCTTAGTATTTCCTCAACCCCCTTTAACAGTATGGTGTTTCCTATGACTCAAGAAAGAGAAAATGAAACTACGAAAACAAAAGACTTCACGCTTCATGTTCCTCGAATGAATACCAAGTCTTCAAGGTCACACCAACTTCTTCACTTTCAAAGTCTTCAGAAAGTCTTCAGAAATCCAAAGTATTCAGTCGAAGAACTTCATTTTTAGGGGTCGACTTTCTCTGTAAATATCAAACTCCTCATAGACTTATAGACCTGTGTACACTCACAAACGCATTAGTCCCTTAACCTATAAGTCTTCAATACACCAAAATCACTAAGGGGCACTAGATGCACTTACAATCTCCCCCTTTTTGGTGATTGATGACAATATAGGTTAAGTTTTCAACGGGGATAAACATATGAAGTGTAAATACTGATATTGAGGAATTTGATTGCAAGATATAGTAGAACTCCCCCTGAATATGTTCATGGTGAGGTATTTGCTTTTGAAGCATTGCACACTTGAAGAGTAGAATCATGGAGATCTCCCCCTATATCTTGTAATTCATACACGCATTTGACATATCGTAATGAAGAATTTGAAATGCATGATGAAATATGGTGACTGATGTAATTCATCATGCGTGCCTTAGCATATATGAGGAATAAGCATGCAGAAACACATATCAAAAGTATCATAACACCATCGGGTTTAAGTTTACAACTCGATCCAGTAAAGTCTCAAAAGAACGAGAGTTGTAACTTAACAAAAAAATGCCCATATAGAAAGACCCGCTTGAAGACTAACTCAAAATTCTCCCCCTTTGTCATCAAATGACCAAAAGGATTGAATATGAGGACTAACGCCCCTGAAGAATATCAAGTTGATGAAGGAGCTCCAGCGTTGTTGGGGTCGTTTGTCGTGGAAGGGCCTACCATGATGTCGTCCAAGTCTTCATTCTCATCGGTGTCACGTGATGAAGAATATGAGCTGGCCACCAAGGAAGGAACCTTGACCTTCTTGAATTTCTTCGGTGGAGGTGCAGACCAGTCAAAATCTTCCTTGAGACCCATTTTCTTTAGATCTTCTTCACCATACGGATGTGACAGAATGGCTCAGGTGCGACCAAAAACTTCATGGAGGTAGGAATGATTTTTCTTCACTGCATTGTGTGTAGCAGTCATGTTGTGAAGAAATGAACCAAACTGACGCTTAACCCATTTATGATTTCGATCCACCTTCTGGTGAAGACTAAGCAGAAGCTCACGATCAGTCATCACACGAGGAGCAGTGGCTTGAGGAGTAGACTTGGGTGCATTGGCAGAGTCATGTGTGGCAGAGTCATCATTGGTGGAATAAGATGCAGCTTTGCGAAACTGTCCATCCAATGGATGAATGCCTTCATCTATAACAACTGGTGCCTTGCCCTTTTCATCAACTGACGAATAAGTCTGCTTGAGGACTTCAATCGGGGGCAAGTAGCTGAGGTGATTCTGAAAATCAGATTTGTAGTTGAGTGAAGACCTTATCCTGAGGAATCTCATAATCCAAGGTGCATAAGGCTTCAGCTCAAATGGAGAAAGTGCAACATTTGCCAGAGTCCTCATGAAGAAATCGTGATAATTGACAGGAATGCCATGGACGATATTGAATACCAGATTCTTCATGATGCCAACAATTTCCTCATCAGATGAGTCGTGGCCTTTGATGGGACTCATTGTCCTTGTTAGAATGCGATAGACAGTTCTGGGCACATAAAGTAATTCCTTCACGAGGAATTTGGTTCGTGGGGCCTGACCTGGCTTCAAAGGTTTCATCAAAATTTGCATGTAGTGATTTGTAAGCTCAGGTTCACTGTAAATGCAACGAGCTTCTTCAAGGGGAGGACTGAGTGGTAAGGCACGAAGCAATTCAGTGGCTGGTGCTGTGTAGTGAGTGTTCTCAGACATCCAGTCCAGCACCCATGAATTCACATCTTCAGAATCTCTTGTGATGTGCAGCGTCGCATAAAATTGAAGAATCAATTCTTCATTCCAATCGCAGATGTCAGAACAGAAGTTTAATAGTCCAGCGTCATGAAGAACACTGAGGACTGGCATGAAGCACGGCAGAGATTCCATATCCACGTGAGGAATGTGCTCATGGTAGAAGATTTTGTTTTTGTTGAATGGCACTGAGGAATAGAAATTGGCTTGGCTGACTGTCCAGAAACGCCTCTTCCTAATGTGAGCAGAGTTATAAGGGTTGTAGTCTTCGAAAAATACGTGCTCGCCGAAGAAATCATCAGCCTTGAACTTTTGCTTCCTGGAGAATGGATCCTTTGGCTTGGGTAGAGGAGTGTCAGTGAGTTGCATCACGACCTCAGGAATCTCAATCACAGGTTCTTCAGGCTAAGGAATTTCTGGTTCCTCTTCAGTGGCAGTCTGCGTCTTCAGATGTTCAGCAGCAGCAGTTTCTTCAGCACTAGTGGCTGGAATTTCTTCACGTACAGATGAAGTGGGGCGAGTTTCTTCAGAGCCCATTTGAACAGTTTGTGCAGGGGACTGGGGTATTTGCTGCAACGGTGTGAACATTGGAGAGTTTGGATGCTAACTTTCCCAGAATTCATCACTCATCACTGGTGTGGAGCAGCCAACATCCACATCTTCATCTTCCATTTCTTCAACGTCAGCCTCTTCAGCAGTGAAATGAGGCAGAGGTGAGGAAATGACAGGTGTTGAAGGGATCTCATCCACTCCAATTTCTTCATCCAACTGCTTTGACGAAGCAGCAGAAGAAGTTTCTTCATCAGATCCGCTGGGGATCACATATTCTTCATCAAAAGAAACAAGGTCCTTTGATGGCATAGTAGAGAGAGGAACAACATCGATGGGATTTTCAAACTAGTTGGTCAAAGGCTTCATTTTCTTTGGAGCTGAAGAATCTGAAGTAGCTGATGCTTTCCTTTTCTTCACTGCTGCACGCTCTGCAGCCTTGGTTTTCTTCACATCTGATGCATATGGAAGGATCGAAGTTGATGTAGGTGCAGGAGGAGCAGAGGAATCTGGTTGATGTTCTTCAGGGACAACTGATGCAGTTGCCCTGCTTCTTCATTTTCTTCAGGCGCATCACTAGTGGATGCCCTGGCAATTTCTTCAGCGGCTGGAATGCAGTCATCAGCCCTGGAACTTACATTTTCTTCAGCAGCCTCATCAACGATGCTGGCATGTTCTTCATTTGGCTGAGCAGATGCTTCAGCCTTCCTGTTGCATTGGGGCTGCAACATTTGAGGTGAAGTTATCCGCAAGTTTCACAAAGCGCACCTTGGCTCCAAGCCAATCAGCGCGGTATGCGTCAAATTCATCACTGGGTTTCTTGATCTCAGTTTGAACAGCAACAAGTTCTTCAATTGTCATAGAGACAATGTTTTTCTTCAGATAGCGCTCCTTTTTGTACTGCGCTTTCTTGATCTGCCTGGCCTTCTCAAATTTCCATTTTTCTTCTTGAATGAAGTGGGTCAGCATGTGACTTTGGCCAGGAGTCAGCTTGAAGTCAGGCATTGGAGTGTTGGGGTCCTTGTGCCAAACATCAATGTATTCGAGGATCAACTTGGGATCCAAAAGCAGTGGAACATTTGTTCCCTTGGCTCTAGCGGCCCTGACTTGCCTATCTCTGATGATTTCAGCAAGTTCATCATCATAAGCTTCGTCTTCTTCAGACGGCTCTTGGAAGGCGACCTGCTTCTTCTGAGGACTAGGGCGAGGACCTCGTCCAGCAGTGACCTTTGTCTTCAGTAGAGAGGGTCCAGTTAAAGAATTTGGTGCAACTGAGGAACTAGTTAAAGCTCCTGAGGCAATTGAGACGCCTGTGGTCCTTTGACACGTGGTGAGATGCATAGGTGCAGAGGACTTTGTCAGAGTAGCCGAGGACTTGTGAGGAGCTGAGGATTTGGGAGGAACAGGAGCAACATGAGAAGTTGGCCTTGATGGCTTTGAAGATTCTGGCCGTGAGGGCATTGCTGAGGAACTTGGCCTTGAAACCACTGAAGGTGAAGCACTTGGCTTGTGCGCAGGCTTCTTTTACATGGCCTTCTTAGGCTTGACAGAGGCCTCAGCGGAAGCAGCAGCAGCAGAGTCTTCATTGAATTTCCTCATAGCTTCTTTGGCTTGTTTAGCCAACTTGGCTTGGCGCTTGGCCCATTCATCCGGATAATCCTCACCATGCTTGAGGCTGGTGGGATCAGCTATTTGGTCAGGTGCCAATGAAGGTCTTGGGCATGGAAGATTGAGTGCGAATTTCTTCATGTACTTGGGAGTAACATACCTGTACTCCCTTCACTCTCTTGCCCATCTCCTTTCTATCCTCTGTATGCGCACCTTGCGCTGATTTTTGTCCTCTTTTCCAAACTTGGCCTCACCAGGAGTGCGGTAATATTTGTATATGTGATCAGGAATTTCAAACGCTGTGTTGACCTCAGCCCTCTTTCCTTCTTTCTGTGGCTTCTTACCGTCAGCCATTTTCTTCAGTTGAGGAATTTGAACAATTGAATTTTCTGAAGAAGTATGCAACTTTTCTTTGAGAAACGCTGCAAATGAGTTAAGTTGATGAGAACCTAGAGATTCAGCAGCTAACATGAGTACCTGTGAACAGAGTATAGTTGCGAGGAATTTGGAGAGGTCATATGCGTTCTTAGAAGGTTTTGTAAAAAGAACAAGTTTAAGGAATTTGACCAGATGAGTCTTGAAGAATTTCACTAAGCGTTCTTTGTCTTAGGTTCCAGAGATGTGTAGGTCAAAAATCCACACATTTGAGGAATCTTGAAGAAAAACATAGCTTAGAGAAACGAATCAAGAATAGATGATATGTGAGGTGTTTTAGTGTGTGAGGTTTGAAGAAAAACACTTTTGAAGATTTTGAAGAAAACATTCGAATCAAAGAGGGCAGTAAAAGTAACTTTTAATTACCCTGGATGAAGAACATGACGAACTGAGAGATAGAGAGGTGAAGTTCGTCTGTGTAGATCTTCCACGCCCTAACTCGGCGGAGGAAGACGGCTACGGCGGCGGCGGAGTGAAGATTTCCGCGGCCGGTGGGAGTACGACGGCGACAAGGTCGAGGCAGTGAAGCTCTTCCTCACCGGCGACGATGAAGTAGCGGCGGCGCTAGGGTTTGAGAAGCTCGAGCTGGAGAGAGGTTGAGCGGAGTAAAAGAAGTGATGAAGGGGAGAGGGGTATTTATAGCCATGGTGAAAACCGTTCGCATGAAGAATTTGGACGAACGTGCCCCTGACCCTTCTCATTCGCATGACATGTGTCACCCACGTATTGAGAAGTGGAGATCATGTTAGATCATGGGTGAGTGGATAAGTATGTCGTCGGATGCGGAACGGTTTGAGCGGCAAAGCCAAAAATTGGATAAGATAAGTTAAAAGTTCCGTTCGCAATTTCTTCAGCTGACAAGGACACAGTGAAGATTTTGAATGAGTTTCAAATAGAACGCACATGAAAAATTTGTGAACAGATTGGGTTGAGTATAGCATAGAGGGGGAAGGGTCCGATCACATTCACTTAGCAGAAAAAACAACTTGAAGATATAGCTATAAGAATGATGATTTCAGACACCGCGTACAATTATCGTAGGATTCCGAGAATAAAATTCTTCGTTAATTTCTTCACACTTAGAGTGTTGTTCTTCATTGATTGAAGAAAAATCTTTCTTCATGTGTTGCACATCTAAGTCATCAATTTTGCATTAGTGTTAGGATGAGTGTCCTTTTCAGAGAACATTCGAAGATTCTAGGATATTTAGCTCACACCACAACTTGCTAAATCCCTTCTCATCCAAGGGCTTTGTGAAGATATCGGCTAGCTGTTCTTTAGTATTCACATGTTCAATAGAAATGTCGCCCTTCAACACATGATCACGAAGAAAATGATGACGAATCTGAATATGCTTAGTCTTCGAGTGCTGAACTGGGTTGTGAGCAATCTTGATGGCACTCTCATTGTCACAGAAGAGAGGCACATTCTTCATGTCGACGCTGTAGTCCTTGAGAGTTTGCTTCATCCATAGCAATTGAGCACAGCAAGAACCAACGGCAATATACTCAGCTTCAGTAGTAGATAGTGATACGCAGTTCTGTTTCTTCGAGGACCAACAGACCAAAGATCGTCCGAGGAAATGACATGTACCAGATGTTGACTTGCGGTCCACACGATCACCAGCATAGTCAGAGTCAGAATATCCAATGAGATCAAAAGCCGAGCCCTTGGGGTACCATAATCCAAGTGTTGGTGTGTGAGCTAGATATCGAAGAATATGCTTCACAGCCTTATGGTGTGATTCCTTCAGTGTAGCTTGAAATCGGGCACACATGCAAACACTAAGCATTATATCTGGCCTAGATGCACATAAGTACAATAAAGAACCAATCATGGAGCGGTATACCTTATGATCGAAGTCAATACCATTTTCATCAGTGCACAGATGGCCATTTGTGGGCATAGGAATTTTGACGCCTTTGCAATCTTGCATGCCGAATTTCCTCAGTACATCCTTGAGGTATTTCTCCTGAGATATGAATATGCCATTGCATTGTTGATGAATTTGAAGACCTAAGAAGAATTTTAATTATCCCATCATAGACATTTGATATTCTTCAGTCATCATGTAGGCAAATTCATCACTATAACGTTGGTCAGTACAGCCAAAGATAATATCATCAACATATACTTGGCACACAAACAATTCACCATCATAATATTTAGTGAAAAGAGTAGGGTCGAGTGAAGCGGGTTTGAAGCCTTTCTTCATGAAGAATTCCTTCAAGGTATCATACCACGCCCGTGAGGCCTGCTTGAGGCCATAGAGGGCCTTGTTGAGTCTGAAGACTTTTTCAGGATTCTTTGGATCTTCAAAACCTGGGGGTTGAGCAACATATACTTCTTCCTCAAGATTACCATTCAGGAATGCACTTTTCACATCCATTTGATATAAAGTGATATCATGATGGTTAGCATAAGCAAGTAATATGCGAATAGCCTCAATCTAGCAACGGGTGCAAAAGTTTCATGGAAATCAATTCCTTCAACCTATGTGTAGCCTTGAGCTACGAGCCGTGCCTTATTCCTCACCACAAGGCCATTTTCATCTTGCTTGTTGCGGTAGATCCACTTTGTGCCAATGATATTGTGCTTGCGAGGATCTGGACGTTTGACCAGTTCCCAGACATTGTTGAGCTCGAACTGATGTAGTTCTTCTTGCATGGCCTGAATCCACTCAGGCTCCAGAAATGCTTCATCTACCTTAGTGGGCTCTGTGATAGAGACAAAAGCATAGTGCCCACAAAAGTTAGATAAATGTGAAGCTTTTGAGCGTGTGAGAGAACCTGGCACTTTGATGTCATTGATGATCTTTTCAACTTGCACTTCTTTTGCAATGCGAGGATGAGCTGGTTGTCATTGAGGAATTTGATCAACATTCTTTTCAGCACCATTTTCTTTAGCATTTTCTTCAGGTGCATTAGCTCGACATTCTTCATGTTCTGGAATGAATTCTTCGGCAGATTCTTCAGTAGGAATGACATCCTCAGTAGCCTTGAACTTGATAGTTTCCTCAGGTGCTGGTTCATATTGGGTTTCTTATCAGTGAGGAGTTCATAGGCAGTCTTCTTGAAGAATTTGTGAAGATATACTCTGTTGATGATGTGACACGCAGTATCAATTGCCTCAATCCAGAAACGACGAGGTGTTTTGTATTCATCAAGCAACAAGAGTCCTGTTCTTGTGCTCCACGACACCGTTCTGCTGAGGAGTATAAGGAGCAGATAACTCATGAGTAATACCAAGTTCATCAAGGTAGTCATCTAGACCAGAATTCTTGAACTCAGTTCCATTGTCACTTCTGATGTGCTTGATCTTCACACCAAAGTTGGTTGAAGCCCTCGAGGAAAATCGTTTGAAGACTTCCTGCACTTCATGTTTGTAAGTAACAATGTGTGCCCATGTGTATCGAGAGTAATCATCAACAATAACAAAGCCATATTGAGATGCATCATTTGAAACAGCAGAATAATCATTAGGACTGAAGAGATCCATGTGAAGCAATTCAAATGGACGAGTGGTGGTCATGATAGTCTTTGCTGGATGCTTAGCCTTTGTCATCTTCCCAGCTTCACAGGCTCCACATAGGTGATCCATGAGGAATTTGACATTCTCGATGCCGATGGCATGCTTCTTCTTCGCAAGCGTGTGCAGATTCCTCATGCCTACATGACCAAGTGTCGATGTCGGAGCCAGCCTTCTGAAGCTTCTGCAAGTAGACACCCGGCTGGTTGTGGTCCTGTAGAGAAATCAACAACATACAGATCTCCTCTCCTACAGCCTTCGAAGACTTTGGAATTGTCAGCTTCCATAACCACAACACAACGGTACTTGCCAAAGACAACAACCATATCAAGATCGCAAAGCATTGAGACAAACATAAGGTTGTATCCTAAGGACTCGACAAGCATGACTTTGTCCATGTGTCGATCCTTTGTGATTCAGAAGATGATGATTCTGGTTCGAATGTCATCGCTTTGAGAGATTCCTTGAAGTACACAAACCAAGGATCATGACAGGTACGATGACCTGAAGGAAATATGCCCTAAAGGCAATAATAATGTTATTATTTTATTTCCTTATATCATGATAAATGTTTATTATTCATGCTAGAATTGTATTATCCGGAAACATAATACTTGTGTGAATACATAGACAAACCAAACGTCACTAGTATGCCTCTACTTGACTAGCTCATTAATCAAAGATGGTTATGTTTCCTAACCATAGACATGTGTTGTCATTTGATTAACGGGATCACATTATTAGGAGAATGATGTGATTGACATGACCCATTCAATTAGCTTAGCACCCGATCATTTAGTATGTTGCTATTGCTTTCTTCATGACTTATACATGTTCCTATGACTATGAGATTATGCAACTCCCGTTTGCCGGAGGAACACTTTGTGTGCTACCAAACGTCACAACATAACTGGGTGATTATAAAGGAGCTCTAAGGTGTCTCCAAAGGTAAATGTTGGGTTGGCGTATTTCGAGATTAGGATTTGTCACTCCGATTGTCGGAGAGGTATCTCTAGGCCCTCTCGGTAATGCACATCACATAAGCCTTGCAAGCATTGCAACTAATGAGTTAGTTGCGAGATGATGTATTACGAACCGAGTAAAGAGACTTGCCGGTAACGAGATTGAACTAGGTATTGAGATACCAATGATCGAATCTCGGGCAAGTAACATACCGATGACAAAGGGAACAACGTATGTTGTTATGCGGTCTGACCGATAAAGATCTTCGTAGAATATGTAGGAGCCAATATGAGCATCCAGGTTCCGTTATTGGTTATTGACCGGATACATGTCTTGGTCATGTCTACATTGTTCTCGAACCCGTAGGGTCCGCACGCTTAGGGTTTCGATGATAGTTATATTATGGGTTTATGAGTTTTGATGTACCGAAGTTAGTTCGAAGTCCCAGATGTGATCATGGACATAACGAGGAGTCTCGAAATGGTCGAGACATAAAGATTGATATATTGGACGTCTATATTCGGAC
>NC_057800.1:129150021-129156957 GCF_018294505.1 Triticum aestivum | reverse complement strand
CCTTAGTGGATAAAGAGAAGGGCAGCCATAGTGGGCCACACACCTCCTCCCCCCTAGTCCGAATTGGACTAGGAGAGGGGGGCGGCACCCCCCTTTCCTTCTCCCTCTCCACTTCCTTCCCCCTCCTAGTAGGAGTCCTACTCCTACTAGGAGGAGGACTCCTCCTTGGCGCGCCTATAGGGCCGTCTGGCCTCCTCCCCTTGCTCCTTTATATACGGGGGCAGGGGGCACCCCTAGACACATAAGTTGATCCACGTGATCGTTTTCTTAGCCGTGTGCGGTGCCCCCTTCCACCATAATATTCGATAATATTGTAGTGGTGCTTAGGCAAAGCCCTGCGACGGTAGAACATCAAGATCGTCACCACGCCGTCGTGCTGACGGAACTCTTCACCGACACTTTGCTGGATCAGAGTCCGGGGATCGTCATCGAGCTGAACGTGTGCCAAAACTCGAAGGTGCCGTAGTTTCGGTGCTTGATCGGTCGGGTCGTGAAGACGTATGACTACATCAACCGCGTTGTGCTAACGCTTCCGCTATCGGTCTACAAGGGTACGTAGATCACACTCTCCCCTCTCGTTGCTATGCATCACCATGATCTTGCGTGTGCGTAGGAAATTTTTTGAAATTACTACCTTCCACAACATTGGCATCCGAGCCTAGGTTTTATGTGTTGATGTTATTTGCACGAGTAGAACACAAGTGAGTTGTGGGCGATATAAGTCATACTGCTTACCAGCATGTCATACTTTGGTTCGGCGGTATTGTTGGACGAAGCGGCCCGGACCGACATTACGCGTACGCTTACGCGAGACCGGTTCTCTCGATGTGCTTTGCACAAAGGTGGCTAGCGGGTGTCAGTTTCTCCAACTTTAGTTGAACTGAGTGTGGCTACGCCCGGTCCTTGCGAAGGTTAAAACAGCACCAACTTGACAAACTATCGTTGTGGTTTTGATGCGTAGGTAAGATTGGTTCTTGCATAAGCCCGTAGCAGCCACGTAAAACTTGCAACAACAAAGTAGAGGACGTCTAACTTGTTTTTGCAGGGCATGTTGTGATGTGATATGGTCAAGACATGATGCTAAATTTTATTGTATGAGATGATCATGTTTTGTAACCAAGTTATCGGCAACTGGCAGGAGCCATATGGTTGTCGCTTTATTGTATGCAATGCAATTGCGTTGTAATGCTTTACTTTATCACTAAGCGGTAGCGTTAGTCGTGGAAGCATAAGATTGGCGAGACAACAACGATGCTACGATGGTGATCAAGGTGTCGCGCCGGTGACGATGGTGATCACGACGGTGCTTCGAAGATGAAGATCACAAGCACAAGATGATGATGGCCATATCATATCACTTCTATTGATTGCATGTGATGTTTATCTTTTATGCATCTTATCTTGCTTTGATTGATGGTAGCATTTTAAGATGATCTCTCACTAATTATCAAGAAGTGTTCTCCCTGAGTATGCACCGTTGCGAAAGTTCTTCGTGCTGAGACACCACGTGATGATCGGGTGTGATAGGCTCTACGTTCAAATACAACGGGTGCAAAACAGTTGCACACGCGGAATACTCAGGTTATACTTGACGAGCCAAGCATATACATATATGGCCTCAGAATACGGAGACTGAAAGGTCGAGCGTGAATCATATAGTAGATATGATCAACATAGTGATGTTCACCAATGAAACTACTCCATCTCACGTGATGATCGGACATGGTTTAGTTGATTTGGATCACGTAATCACTTAGAGGATTAGAGGGATGTCTATCTAAGTGGGAGTTCTTTAGTAATATGATTAATTGAACCTAAATTTATCATGAACTTAGTACTTGATAGTATCTTGCTTGTTTATGTTTGATTGTAGATAGATGGCCCATGTTGTTGTTCCGTTGAATTTTAATGTGTTCCTTGAGAAAGCAAAGTTGAAAGATGATGGTAGCAATTACACGGATTGGGTCCGTAACTTGAGGATCATCCTCATTGCTGCACAGAAGATGTACGTCCTGGAAGCACCGCTGGGTGCCAGGCCTGCTGCTGGAGCAACACCAGATGTTATGAACGTCTAGCAGAGCAAAGCTGATGACTACTCGATAGTTCAGTGTGCCATGCTTTACAGCTTAGAATCGGGACTTCAACGACGTTTTGAACTTCATGGAGCATATGAGATGTTCCAGGAGTTGAAGTTAATATTTCAAGCAAATGCTCGGATTGAGAGATATGAAGTCTCCAATAAGTTCTATAGCTGCAAGATGGAGGAGAACAGTTCTGTCAGTGAGCATATACTCAAAATGTCTGGGTATAATAATCACTTGATTCAATTGGGAGTTAATCTTCCAGATGATTGCATCATTGACAGAATTCTCCAATCACTGCCACCAAGCTACAAGAGCTTCATGATGAACTATAATATGCAAGGGATGAATAAGACTATTCCCGAGCTCTTCGCAATGCTGAAAGCTGTGGAGGTAGAAATCAAGAAGGAGCATCAAGTGTTGATGGTCAATAAGACCACTAGTTTCAAGAAAAAGGGCAAAGGAAAGAAGAAGGGGAACTTCAAAAAGAACAGCAAGCAAGTTGCTACTCAAGAGAAGAAACCCAAACCTGGACCTAAGCCTGAAACTGAGTGCTTCTACTGCAAGCAGACTGGCCACTAGAAGCGGAACTGCCCCAAGTATTTGGCGGATAAGAAGGATGGCAAGGTGAACAAAGGTATATGTGATATACATGTTATTGATGTGTACCTTACTAATGCTCGCAGTAGCACCTGGGTATTTGATACTGGTTCTTTTGCTAATATATGCAACTCGAAACAGGGACTACAGATTAAGCGAAGATTGGCTAAGGACGAGGTGACAATGCGCGTGGGAAATGGTTCCAAAGTCGATGTGATCGCGGTCGGCATGCTACCTCTACATCTACCTTCGGGATTAGTATTAGACCTAAATAATTGTTATTTGGTGCCAGCGTTAAGCATGAACATTATATCTGGATCTTGTTTGATGCGAGGCGGTTATTCATTTAAATCAGAGAATAATGGTTGTTCTATTTATATGAGTAATATCTTTTATGGTCATGCACCCTTAAAGAGTGGTCTATTCTTATTAAATCTCGATAGTAGTGACACACATATTCATAATGTTGAAGCCAAAAGATGCAGAGTTGATAATGATAGTGCAACTTATTTGTGGCACTGTCGTTTGGGTCATATCGGTGTAAAACGCATGAAGAAACTCCATACTTATGGACTTTTGGAACCACTTGATTATGAATCACTTGGTACTTGCGAACCGTGCCTTATGGGTAAGATGACAAAAACACCGTTCTTTGGTACTATGGAGAGAGCAACATATTTGTTGGAAATCATACATACAGATGTATGTGGTCCGATGAATGTTGAGGCTCGTGGCGGATATCGTTATTTTCTCACTTTCACAGATGACTTAAGCAGATATGGGTATATCTACTTAATGAAACATATGTCTGAAACATTTGAAAAGTTCAAAGAATTTCAGAGTGAAGTTGAAAATCATCGTAACAAGAAAATAAAATTCCTATGATCTGATCGTGGAGGAGAATATTTGAGTTACGAGTTTGGTGTACATTTGAAACAGTGCGGAATAGTTTCGCAACTCACGCCACCCGAAACACCACAGCGTAATGGTGTGTCCGAACGTCGTAATCGTACTTTACTAGATATGGTGTGATCTATGATGTCTCTTACTGATTTACCGCTATCGTTTTGGGGATATGCTCTAGAGACGGCCGCATTCACGTTAAATAGGGCACCATCAAAATCCGTTGAGATGACGCCTTATGAATTGTGGTTTAGCAAGAAACCAAAGTTGTCGTTTCTGAAAGTTTTGGGCTGCGATGCTTATGTGAAAAAGTTTCAACCTGATAAGCTCGAACCCAAATTGGAGAAATGTGTCTTCATAGGATATCCAAAGGAAACTATTGGATACACCTTCTATCACAGATCCGAAGGCAAGACTTTTGTTGCTAAATTCGGAAACTATCTAGAGAAGGAGTTTCTCTCGAAAGAAGTGAGTGGGAGGAAAGTAGAACTTGACGAGGTAACTGTACCTGCTCCCTTATTGGAAAGTAGTACATCACAGAAACCAGTTTCTGTGACACCTACACCAATTAGTGAGGAAGCTAATGATGATGATCATGAAACTTCAGAACAAGATACTACTGAACCTCGTAGATCAACCAGAGTAAGATCCGCACCAGAGTGGTACGGTAATCCTGTTCTGGAAGTCATGCTACTAGATCATGATGAACCTACGAACTATGAAGAAGCGATGGTGAGCCCAGATTCCGCAAAATGGCTTGAAGCCATGAAATCTGAGATGGGATCCATGTATGAGAACAAAGTATGGACTTTGGTTGACTTGCCCAATGATCGGCAAGCAATTGAGAATAAATGGATCTTCAAGAAGAAGGCTGATGCTGACGGTAATATTACTACAAAGCTCGACTTGTCGCAAAAGGTTTTCGACAAGTTCAAGGGATTGACTACGATGAGACCTTCTCACCCGTAGCGATGCTTAAGTCTGTCCGAATCATGTTAGCAATTGCCGCATTTTATGATTATGAAATTTGGCAGATGGATGTCAAAACTGCATTCCTGAATGGATTTCTGGAAGAAGAGTTGTATATGATGCAACCGGAAGGTTTTGTCGATCCAAAGGGAGCTAACAAAGTATGCAAGCTCCAGCGATCTATTTATTGACTGGTGCAAGCTTCTCGGAGTTGGAATAAACGCTTTGATAGTGTGATCAAAGCATTTGGTTTTGTACAGACTTTTGGAGAAGCCTGTATTTACAAGAAAGTGAGTGGGAGCTCTGTAGCTTTCTGATATTATATGTAGATGACATATTACTAATCGGAAATGATATAGAATTTCTGAATAGCATAAAGGGATACTTGAATAAAAGTTTTTCAATGAAAGACCTCGGTGAAGCTGCTTACATATTGGGCATTAAGATCTATAGAGATAGATCAAGACGCTTAATTGGACTTTCACAAAGCACATACCTTGACAAAATTTTGAAGAAGTTCAAAATGGATCAAGCAAAGAAAGGATTCTTGCATGTGTTACAAGGTGTGAAATTGAGTAAGACTCAATGCCCGACCAATGCAGAAGATAGAGAGAAAATGAAAGATGTTCCCTATGCTTCAGCCATAGGCTCTATCATGTATGCAATGTTGTGTACCAGACCTGATGTGTGTCTTGCTATAAGTCTAGCAGGGAGGTACCAAAGTAATCCAGGAGTGGATCACTGGACAGCGGTCAAGAACATCCTGAAATACCTGAAAAGGACTAAGGATATGTCTCTCATATATGGAGGTGACAAACAGCTCATAGTAAATGGTTACGTTGATGCAAACTTTGACACTGATCCGGACGATTCTAAATCGCAAACCGGATACGTGTTTACATTAAACGGTGGAGCTGTCAGTTGGTGCAGTTCTAAACAAAGTGTTGTGGCGGGATCTACATGTGAAGCGGAGTACATAGCTGCTTCGGAAGCAGCAAACGAAGGAGTCTGGATGAAGGAGTTCATATCCGATCTAGGTGTCATACCTAGTGCACCGGGTCCAATGAAAATCTTTTGTGGCAATACTGGTGCAATTGCCCTGGCAAAGGAATCCAGATTTCACAAGAGAACCAAGCACATCAAGAGACGCTTCAATTCCATCCGGGATCTAGTCCAGGTGGGAGACATAGAGATTTTCAAGATACATACGGATCTGAATGTTGCAGACCCATTGACTAAGCCTCTTCCACGAGCAAAACATGATCAGCACCAAAGCTCCATGGGTGTTAGAATCATTACTGTGTAATCTAGATTATTGACTCTAGTGCAAGTGGGAGACTGAAGGAAATATGCCCTAGAGGCAATAATAATGTTATTATTTTATTTCCTTATATCATGATAAATGTTTATTATTCATGCTAGAATTGTATTATCCGGAAACATAATACTTGTGTGAATACATAGACAAACCAAACGTCACTAGTATGCCTCTACTTGACTAACTCATTAATCAAAGATGGTTATGTTTCCTAACCATAGACATGTGTTGTCATTTGATTAACGGGATCACATTATTAGGAGAATGATGTGATTGACATGACCCATTCCATTAGCTTAGCACCCGATCGTTTAGTATGTTGCTATTGCTTTCTTCATGACTTATACATGTTCCTATGACTATGAGATTATGCAACTCCCGTTTGCCGGAGGAACACTTTGTGTGCTACCAAACGTCACAACATAACTGGGTGATTATAAAGGAGCTCTACAAGTGTCTCCAAAGGTAAATGTTGGGTTGGCGTATATCAAGATTAGGATTTGTCACTCCGATTGTCGGAGAGGTATCTCTGGGCCCTCTCGGTAATGCACATCACATAAGCCTTGCAAGCATTGCAACTAATGAGTTAGTTGCGAGATGATGTATTACGAAACAAGTAAAGAGACTTGCCGGTAACGAGATTGAACTAGGTATTGAGATACCGACGATCGAATCTCGGGCAAGTAACATACCGATGACAAAGGGAACAACGTATGTTGTTATGCGGTCTGACCGATAAGGATCTTCGTAGAATATGTAGGAGCCAATATGAGCATCCAGGTTCCGCTATTGGTTATTGACCGGAGACATGTCTTGGTCATGTCTACATTGTTCTCGAACCCATAGGGTCCGCACGCTTAAGGTTTCGATGACAGTTATATTATGGGTTTATGAGTTTTGATGTACCGAAGTTAGTTCGGAGTCCCGGATGTGATCACGGACATAACAAGGAGTCTTGAAATGGTCGAGACATAAAGATTGATATATTGGACGGCTATATTCGGACACCGGAAGTGTTCCGGGTGATTTCAAAGAAAACCGGAGTACCGGAGGGTTACCGGAACC
>NC_057800.1:129120711-129149680 GCF_018294505.1 Triticum aestivum | reverse complement strand
TCTCCCTCTCCACTTCCTTCCCCCTCCTAGTAGGAGTCCTACTCCTACTAGGAGGAGGACTCCTCCTTGGCGCGCCTATAGGGCCGGCCGGCCTCCTCCCCTTGCTCCTTTATATACGGGGGCAGGGGGCACTCCTAGACACACAAGTTGATCCACGTGATCGTTTTCTTAGCCATGTGCGGTGCCCCCTTCCACCATAATCCTCGATAATATTGTAGCGGTGCTTAGGCGAAGCCCTGCTCGGTAGAACATCAAGATCGTCACCACGCCGTCGTGCTGACGGAACTCTTCCCCGACACTTTGCTGGATCGGAGTCCGGGGATCGTCATCGAGCTGAACGTGTGCCAAAACTCGGAGGTGCCGTAGTTTCGGTGCTTGATCGGTCGGGCCATGAAGACGTACAACTACATCAACCGCGTTGTGCTAACGCTTCCGCTATCGGTCTACAAGGGTACGTAGATCACACTCTCCCCTCTCGTTGCTATGCATCACCATGATCTTGCGTGCGTAGGAAACTTTTTGAAATTACTACGTTCCCCAACATGACCTTCATAGACCTCAGAGAGATGGTCCCAGATAAGCTTCGCATGATCGATCTGCATGATGTTCCTGAACTGATTTTGAGACAGACAGGAGCAGATGATGTCCTTCGCCGTGAGGTTGAGAAGAGTGTACTTGCGAATGTCATTTGCTTCCGCCATCTTGCACAGATCGGTCAGACCAATCTCAGTGACGGTCCATAGCTCGATGTTCATTGCCATGAGGTGCCTCTTCATCATGGCCTTCCACTTGGGATACTCGTGACCGTCAAAGATGGGACATGTCAATTTTTTCATACCTACGGTCGACATAACTAAACTCCAGGCGGTTAAACCAAAATCACACAGAACAAGGGAGTACCTTGCTCTGATACCAATTGAAAGTGCGTTATATCGACTAGAGGGGGGGTGAATAGGCGATTTTTATGAATTCTTCACTGAGGAATTTGCAGGTGCGGAAATTCCTTAGCGAAGAACTACTAGCAGCGGAATAAGTACTCAAAAGTAAGCATAACAGAACACAAGCATAGTCATCATGATGAAATGAAGACAGGCACAGAGTACAGAAAGCGTAAGCACAGGATAACACAGGATGAACACAAACAGACTGAAGAAATTGAACTGAGGAAATTGAGAAAATCTTCAGTCAAAGTCTTCAAGCACAGATATGAACAATCACACAACACAGTTATGAGGAAATGAAATAGTTGAGGAAATAGAACCAGTTGGCTTGGTGAAGACAATGATTTGGTAGACCAGTTCCAACTGTTGTCTCAGTTGTACATCTGGTTGGAGTGGCTGAGTATTTAAACTCGAGGACACACAGTCCCGGACACCCAGTCCTGAACACGCAGCTCAGGACACCAAGTCCTCACCGTATTCTCTTGAACTAAGGTCACACAGACCTTGTCCAATCACTCGTGGTAAGTCTTCAGGTGACTTCCGAACCCTCGCAAACTTGGTCACTCGGCGATCCACAATTCCTCTTGGATGCTCTAGACCATGACACCTAACCGTCTGGAAGAAGCACAGTCTTCAAAGGTAACAAGCGTCAGATCCACGCAGGATCAATCTCTTCAGTGATGCTCAATCACTTGGGGTTTGTAGGTGTTTGGGTTTGGGATACCTCACTTGATGATTTTCGCTCAAAGTCCTCGAAGAATGGGTTGCTCTCAAATGACAAGTGTCAGTTTCTCTTAGAGCAGCCAACCAGCTAGTGGTTGTAGGGGGCGGCTATTTATAGCCTAGGGAGCAGCCCGACATGATAAGACATAAATGCCCTTCAATGATATGACCGTTAGGTGGATAGATATTTTGGGACAGCTGGCTCATAGCACAACAACGGTTGGAATTTTGAGTAGCAAAATCCTCAGGGCTATCATGTTCCTCACTGTGTAGGTAATCCGCACTGGCGAATTCCTAACTCCTCAGTCAGAACAAATTCCTCAGAGACCAGAAGAACTTCGTCTCTGTCACTGAAGAATATGACTGAACTGTATGAGTTTTCCAATGGCTTCACTTGAAGGGATTGATAGGTGTAGGATTTTGAGTTGAGCATCACATGGAAATTTTTCCTTAGTATTTCCTCGACCCCCTTTAACAGTACAGTGTTTCCTATGACTCAAGAAAGATAAAATGAAACTACGAAAACAAAAGTCTTCACACTTCATGTTCCTCGAATGAATACCAAGTCTTCAAGGTCACACCAATTTCTTCACTTTCAAAGTCTTCAGAAATCCAAAGTCCTCAGTCGAAGAACTTCATTTTTAGGGGTCGACTTTCACTGTAAATATCAAACTCCTCATAGACTTATAGACATGTGTACACTCACAAACGCATTAGTCCCTTAACCTATAGGTCTTAAATACACCAAAATCACTAAGGGGCACTAGATGCACTTACAGTACGTCTGAGCCACTCCCAGCGCAATCTTAATGCTAGGCCTTGATGGTATAAATCGAGCAGCCCAAGGCCACCTAGGTCTTTAGGCCTACAAACTCGTTGCCAAGCCACAAGGCATTTTCCTCCATGAATCACTTCAGACCCTTCCCAAAAGAATGCTCTGCGCCGTTTATTGACTTTCTCAATTGCCCATTTAGGGGCATCCGCTATGATAAGATGGTGAGTGGGGTGTGCCATAACCATGTCATGCACCAACACTAACCTCCCTGCCCTGGTGATCAGCCCCTTTTGCCAGCCTGGCATGAAATTAAGCACATTGTCCACAATCGGCTGCCACTCCGAGCGCGTCAATTGCCATATGGATAGCTGCAGCCCCAAGTACTTGCAGGGAAAAGACTCCATGCTCCAGGGCATGGCCCCCTCAACCAGCTCCTTGTCACCATCCTCGTCTCTAATCATGATGGTCGTGGACTTAGAGTAATTAATGTTCATGCCCGAAGCAATCCCAAATATGTGCAAAGCCTCCTTGACAAATCTAAGATCCGGAATGGTTGGTCTAACAAATAATACGACATCATCCGCATAGATGGAGAGTCTTTGCATGGGGGTGCAACCCGGCATCTTGCTCAAGACTCCACTCTCCTGAGCTCTCGTGATCAGGGATGTGAGAACATCCATGGCAATAACAAAAAGCAACGGCGAGGCCGGATCTCCTTGTCGAAGCCCTTGAGCACGAGAGAATTTTTGCCCCGCATGTCCATTGACCACCACACATGAGCTGGCCGTAGAAAGCAAGATCGCAATCCAGGACATCCAAGTGTCTGAAAACCCCTTGGCACGAAGAACCTCATATAAGAATGGCCAAGATAAAGTGTCGAACGCTCGCGAGATATCCAACTTGAGCAAGACACCTTTTGCTTTCCGGCGATGTAGGGCTCTAGCCACTTGTCTTATGAGCAAGAAATTGTCGTGTAGATTCCTCCCCTTGATGAATGTCGATTGGTTGGCTTGGACGAGCTCATTCATGCGCGGCCGCAATCGATTTGCGAGTAACTTGGAGCCGATCTTGGGCAAGCTATGAACCAAACTAATTGGACAGAAATCTCCCACACGACATGCACCGGCCTTCTTAGGGATAAGAGTTATCAGGGCTTGGTTTAGTCTTCCAAAGCCACGGCCATTACCAAGAAAGAGATGGTGGATGGTGGCAAGCAAGTCTCATTTTATAGTGCTCCAAGCCTTTTGAAAAAAGAGGCCGATAAACCCGTCCGGGCCCGGCGCGCGATCCGCTGACATATCCTTGATCGTGGCCCAAACCTCCTCCTCTGTGAAGTACATGTCCTGATCCTGCAAGTCCACCGGCTGGATCCCTAGAAAATCTAGATCAATGGTGTTCTCGTGCCCTCTTGCCGAGCCTAGCAAGTCTTTGTAAGTTTGGAAAAAGATTTCCTCCTTGCCGTGCTGGTCCGTGATAAGGTTGCCATCATGCATGATCACCGGTATAATTTTTTTGTCTTCCTGCCATTTGCCATGAGGTGAAACAGCTTGGTACTAGCATCGCCTTCCTGAAGCCATCGAATTCGTGACCTTTGCCTCGTGATAGTGCGTTCGAGAGAGGCAAGGCCGAGCGCTACGAGCTTGAGCGTTCGATGTAGCCAAATCTCCCCAGCCGATAGCAAGAGTCGTTTGCTACCTCTTGAGCACTGCGTTGGATTTCCCCGAAGAGGAGAGGATGATGCAGCAAAGTAGCATAAGTATTTCCCTCAGTTTTTGAGAACCAAGGTATCAATCCAGTAGGAGGCCACGCACAAGTCCCTCGTACCTACACAAAAACAGTAGCTCAATGCAACCAACGCGCTTAGGGGTTGTCAATCCCTTCACAGTCACTTACGAAAGTGAGATATGATAGAGATGATAAATAATATTTTTGGTATTTTTGGTATAGAGATGCAAAGTAAAAAGTAAAAACAAAGTAAAAAAGCAAAGCAATAATAAAGTGATGGAGATTAATATGATGATAAAGAGACCCGGGGGCCATAGGTTTCACTAGTGGCTTCTCTCAAGAGCATAAGTATTCTACAGTGGGTGAACAAATTACTGTTGAGCAATTGACAGAATTGAGCATAGTTATGAGAATATCTAGGTATGATCATGTATATAGGCATCACGTCCGAGACAAGTAGACCGAAACGATTCTGCATCTACTACTATTACTCCACTCATCGACCGCTATCCAGCATGCATCTAGAGTATTAAGTCAAAAACAGAGTAACGCCTTAAGCAAGATGACATGATGTAGAGGGATAGTTTCATGCAACATGATAAAAACCCCATCTTGTTATCCTCGATGGCAATGATACAATACGTGCCTTGCTGTCCTTCTGTCACTGGGAAAGGACACCGCAAGATCGAACCCAAAGCTAAGCACTTCTCCCATGGCAAGAACAACCAATCTAGTAGGCCAAACCAAACTGATAATTCAAAGAGACTTGCAAAGATAACCAATCATACATAAAAGAATTCAGAGAAGATTCAAATATTATTCATAGATAAACTTGATCTTAAACCCACAATTCATCGATCTCAACAAACACACCGCAAAATAAGATTACATCGAATAGATCTCCATGAGAGAGGGGGAGAACATTGTATTGAGATCCAAAAAGAGAGAAGAAGCCATCTAGCTACTAACTATGGACCCATAGGTCTGAAGTAAACTACTCACACTTCATCGGAGAGGCTTGGATGATGATGTAGAAGCCCTCCGTGATCGATGCTCCCTCCGGCGGAACTCCGGAACAAACCCAAGATGGGATCTCGTGGGTACAAAAAGTTGCGGCGGTGGAATTACGTTTTTGGCTCCGTCCCCGATCGTTTGGGGGTACGTGGATATATATATAGGAGGAAGAAGTATGTCGGTGGAGCTTCAAGGGGCCCATGAGGCAGGGGGCGTGCCCTCCACCCTCGTGGCCGCCTCGTGGCTTTCTTGACTGAGGGTCCAAGTCTCCTGGATCTTATCTGATGAGAAAATCACGTTTCCGAAGGTTTCATTCCGTTTGGACTCCGTTTGATATTCCTTTTCTTCGAAACCCTAAAACAAGCAAAAAAACAGCAATTCTGGGCTGGGCCTCCGGTTAATAGGTTAGCCCCAAAAATAATATAAAAGTGGATAATAAAGCCCAATAATGTCTAAACAGTAGATAATATAGCATGGAGCAATCAAAAATTATAGATACGTTGGAGACGTATCAAGCATCCCCAAGCTTAATTTCTGCTCGTCCTCGAGTAGGTAAATGATAAAAAGAGAATTTTTGATGCGCAGTGCTACTTGGCATAATTTTAATGTAATTCTTCTTAATTGTGGTATGAATATACAGATTTGAAAGATTCAAGACAAAAGTTCATATTGACATAAAAATGATAATACTTCAAGCATACTAACTAAGTAATTATGTCTTCTCAAAATAACATGGCCAAAGAAAGTTCATCCCTACAAAATCATATGGTTTAGTCATGTTTCATTTTCGTCACACAAGAATGCTCTCATCATGCACAACCCCGATGACAAGCCAAGCAATTGTTTCATACTTTAGTAATCTCAAACCTATAAACTTTCACGCAATATATGAGCGTGAGCCATGGACATAACACTATGGGTGGAATAGAATATAATGAGGGGGTTATGTGGAGAAGACAAAAAAGGAGAAAGTCTCACATCAACGAGGCTAATCAATGGGCTATGGAGATGCCCACCGATTGATGTTAATGCAAGGAGTAGGGATTGCCATGCAACGGATGCACTAGAGCTATAAATGTATGAAAGCTCAACAGAAGAAACTAGTGGGTGTGCATCCAACTTGCTTGCTCACGAAGACCTAGGGCACTTGAGGAGGCCCATTATTGGAATATACAAGCCAAGTTCTATAATGAAAAATTCCCACTAGTATATGAAAGTGATAACATGAGAGACTCTCTACTATGCAGATCATGGTGCTACTTTGAAGCACAAGTGTGGTAAAAGGATAGTAACATTGTCCATTCTCTCTTTTTCTCTCATTTTTTGGGCCTTTTCTTTTTTTATGCCTTTCTTTTTTTGGGGCCTTCTCTTTTTTTTATGGCCTTTCTCTTTTTTTATTCCTCACTTGGGACAATGCTCTAATAATGATGATCATCACACTTTTATTTTTCTTACAACTCAATAATTACAACTCGATACTTAGAACAAGATATGACTCAATATGAATGCCTCCGGCGGTGTGTCGGGATATGCAATGATGCATGAGTGACAAGTATGAAAGAATTATGAACGGTGGCTTTGCCACAAATACTATGTCAACTACATGATCATGCTAAGCAATATGACAATGATGGAGTGTGTCATAAACGAAACGGTGGAAAGTTGCATGGCAATATATCTAGGAATGGCTATGAAAGTGCCATAATAGGTAGGTATGGCGGCTGTTTTGAGGAAGGTATATGGTAGGTGTATGATACCAGCGAAAGGTGCGCGGTATTAGAGAGGCTAGCAAAGGTGGAAGGGTGAGAATACGTATAATCCATGGACTCAACATTAGTCATAAAGAACTCATATACTTATTGCAAAAATCTACAAGTTATCAAAGCAAAGTATTATGCGCATGCTCCTAGGGGAATAGATTGGTAGGAAAAAACCATCGCTCGTCCCCGACCGCCACTCATAAGGAAGACAATAAATAAATAAATCATGCTCCGACTTCATCACATGACGGTTCACCATACGTGCATGCTACGGGAATCACAAGCTTCAACACAAGTATTTCTCAAATTCACAACTACTCAACTAGCATGACTTTAATATCACCATCTCCAGGTCTCAAAATAATTATCAAGTATCAAACTTATCATAGTATTCAACACACTCATAAGAGAATTTTTATTATTAATCTTGCATACCAAGCATATTAGGATTTTAAGCAAATTACCATGCTATTAAGACTCTCAAAATAATCTAAGTGAAGCATGAGAGATCAATAGTTTCTATAAAACAAAGCCACCACCGTGCTCTAAAAGATATAAGTGAAGCACTAGAGTAAAATTATATAACTCAAAAGATATAAGCGAAGCACATAGAGTATTCTAACAAATTCCAAATCATATATGGCTCTCTCAAAAGGTGTGTACAGCAAGGATAATTATGGTAAACTAATAAGCAAAGACTCAAATCATACAAGACGCTCCAAGCAAAACACATATCATGTGGTAAATAAAAATATAGCTCCAAGTAAAGTTACCGATAGAAGTAGACGAAAGAGGGGATGCCTTCCGGGGCATCCCCAAGCTTTGGATTTTAGGTGTCCTTAGATTATATTGGGGGTGCCATGGGCAACCCCAAGCTTAGTCTCTTGCCACTCCTTGTTCCATAATCCATCAAATCTTTACCCAAAACTTGAGAACTTCACAACACAAAACTTAAAGTAGAAAATCTCGTGAGCTCCGTTAGCGAAAGAAAACAAAAGACCACTTCAAGGTACTGTAATGAACTATTTCTTTGTTTATATGGGTGTTATACCTACTGTATTCCAACTTCTCTATGGTTTATAAACTAATTTACTAGCCATATATTCATCAAAATAAGCAAACAACACACGAAAAACAGAATCTGTCAAAAACAGAACAGTCTGTAGTAATCTGTAGCTAGCGGAAGATCTGGAACCCCAAAAATTATAAAATAAATTGCTGGACGTGAGGAGTTTATCTATTCATAATCTGAAAAAAATAATTAACTAAATAGCACTTTTCAAATAAAAATGACAGCAGTTTTTGTGAGCACTAAAGTTTCTGTTTAAGTTCAACAAGACTTTTCCCAAGTCTTCCCAACGGTTCTACTTGGCACAAACACTAATTAAACAAAAAAACACAACCAAAACAGAGGCTACATAATTTATTTATTACTAAGAAGAAGCAAAAAGCAAGAAATAAAAATAAAATTGGGTTGCCTCCCAACAAGCGCTATCGTTTAACGCCCCTAGCTAGGCATAACAAGCAAGAATAGATCTAGGTATTGCCATAATAATAAGATAGATTGTTAAAACTCATTTCATATTCTCTACGTTCAGCAGCAAGTTTTTTTTGAGGCAAGCAAAAGTAATCAAAAGGGCTAAATTTGTTGGGACAAAAGTCTCCAAGATCAACCTTGGGAGGTATAGGTTCCTCCTTTGGTCCTTCATATTGCACAACCAATTCATCATTATAAGCATTCTTTTGATAGAACTTTGTGAGCCTATATTCAAGAGAATATCCCAATTCATTATCTTGAATAGCCAAATCATCATTAAGTTCAGAAATTCTATCAACTAAAACATTGGTAGGAACCTTTTTTCTAAGATTTTCATTGAAAGCAACATAGTCTAAAGATTGAAAACGCATTATTTCTTCTTGATCAAAGAGGATAGTCTCTATGGGAGAACGACAAGCGTCTACCCTATAATGCGCAAAGATTTCTTTGGCCTCTTTTATTATGAATCGAAACTCATGAGCCAAAAAGATAGTAACGACACGCTTAACCAAAGAATGCTCAATATTAGAAAATTCTAGGAAAATCCTTTGTATAGAAGGATGCATGTGCATGAATTGTCTCTCAAGTTCAACTACAAGCATGGCAATAGCGTCCGCAAGACTACTAGTTATATGAAGAATAGAACTACCCAAAGAAGGTAAAGCACCAGCACAAGTAAAGAAATCTTGAATAACTCCTTTTCCAATAATATTACCACTACCAACACGGAATCTTTTTATATGTGAGATAGTGGGTTCTTTGGTAGAAGGATCAAAATTATTATTGACAATAGTATCCCCAATTTCAGACATAGAGGCAGCGGGTAAAGAACTAGCCATAACGACAAGCAAGCAAACTAACACACAAGCAAACAAAAAGCAAGCGGACAAAAAGGGCAAATAGAGAGGGAGGATAGAGAGAGAAAGGGCGAATAAACCGGCAAGGGTGAATTGGGTGGAGAGGAAAACGAGAGACAAATGGCAAATAATGTAATGCGGGAGATAAGGGTATGTGATGGGTACTTGGTATGTTGACTTTTGCGTAGACCTCCCTTGCAACGGCGCCGGAAATCCTTCTTGCTACCTCTTTTAGCACTGCGTTGGTTTTCTCCGGAGAGGAAGGGATGATGCAGCAAAGTAGCGTAAGTATTTCCCTCAGTTTTTGAGAACCAAGGTATCAATCCAGTAGGAGGCTACACGCAAGTCCCTCGTACCTGCACAAACAAATAAATCCTCGCAACCAATGCAAATAGGGGTTGTCAATCCCTATAGGGCCACTTACGAGAGTGAGATCTGATAGATATGATAAAGATAATATTTTTGGTATTTTTATGAAAAAATGCAAAGTAAAATAAAGGCAAAGTAAATAACTAAGTAGTAGGAGATTAATATAATAAAGATAGACCCGGGGGCCATAGGTTTCACTAGTGGCTTCTCTCGAGAGCATAAGTATTCTATGGTGGGTGAACAAATTACTGTTGAGCAATTGACAGAATTGAGCATAGTTATGAGAATATCTAGGTATGATCATGTATATAGGCATCACGTCCGAGACAAGTAGACCGACTCCTGCCTGCATCTACTACTATTACTCCACTCATCGACCGCTATCCAGTATGCATCTAGAGTGTTATGTTAAAAACAGAGTAACGCCTTAAGCAAGATGACATGATGTAGAGGGATAGACTCATGCAATATGAAGAAAACCCCATCTTGTTATCCTCGATGGCAACAATACAATACGTGCCTTGCTACCCTTACTGTCACCGGGAAAGGACACTGCAAGATTGAACCCAAAGCTAAGCACTTCTCCCATTGCAAGAAAGATCAATCTAGTAGGCCAAACCAAACTGATAATTTGAAGAGACTTGCAAAGATAACCAATCATACATAAAAGAATTCAGAGAAGATTCAAATATTATTCATAGATAGACTTGATCATAAACCCACAATTCATCGGTCTCAACAAACACACCGCAAAAAGAAGATTACATCGAATAGATCTCCACAAGAGAGGGGGAGAACATTGTATTGAGATCCAAAAAGAGAGAAGAAGTCATCTAGCTACTAACTATGGACCCGTAGGTCTGAATTAAACTACTCACACTTCATCGGAGAGGCTATGGTGTTGATGTAGAAGCCCTCCGTGATCGATGCCCCCTTCGGCGGAGCTCCGGAACAGGCCCCAAGATGGGATCTCATGGATACAGAAAGTTACGGCGGTGGAATTAGGGTTTTGGCTCCGTCTCTGATCGTTTGGGGATACGTGGATATATATAGGAGGAAGAAGTACGTTGGTGGAGGAACAGGGGGCCCACGAGGGTGGAGGGCGCGCCTGGGGGGGCAGGCACGCCCCCCTACCTCGTGACCTCCTGTTAGTTGGCTTGACGTAGGGTCCAAGTCTCCTGAGTTGTATTCGGTGAGAAAATCACGTTACCGAAGGTTTCATTCCGTTTGGACTCTGTTTGATATTCCTTTTCTTTGAAACCTAAAACAGGCAAAAAAACAACAATTCTAGGTTGGGCCTCCGGTTAATAGGTTAGTACCAAAAATAATATAAAAGTGGATAATAAAACCCAATAATGTCTAAAACAGTAGATAATATAGCATGGAGCAATCAAAAATTATAGATACGTTGGAGACGTATCACGCAAGTTTTTTCATTAGGCCCGCACGGAACGCCTTGATATTAGCTACCGCAATCTGCTCTTTGGGTGGCAGTGTAGCGTCACTGGCAATACTTGGGACGTGCATGTTGACGTCCACATCCATGCAAACAATACCACACACTGCGGCTGGCTCAATCATGCAGTCCAGTCCGCCAGTCTCAACTTGCCCCTTGGCTCTCTCATCAGCTGGGCCCACCGCACACTCCTCCGCATGCAAGGTAATGGGAGGCAGCAGCTCATCCATCGGGTCCTATCCCGGGGCCGTGTCATGCGACTCGCCAACCTGGCCAGCCACTTGAGCTTGACTAGTCTCCACCTCGGTCTACACCCCCACCAGCTCCGCATCTTCTGACAATGGGTCCACAGCGGCAGTCGGAGCAGCAACCTCCGCATTGGCTGGCCCAGTCTCCACTCCTGGGAACAAAACGCGATCCTTGGCGATCCCACAGCTCTGTCCCTGAGCAGCATTGGAATGCCTGCCTTCCAAGCCCATGGACAGCTCGCAAGCGGCAGCAATCACCGTGCTCTGTTCCTGCCCAACAATGGGCCTCATCTGCCGGTCGGCGGCACCAATCACAAGATCCGCCACCACATCCATGACCACCTTCGCAGCCTTTCCCTGCAAGCCAATCGGAATCTGTCCTTGCGCACCAATGAGCGGCCGGTCGTGCGCTAGCGGTGACGACCGCGCGGTCTCTGGCTCCACCAATGCCTGGCCCGCAGCAACAACTTCAGGATTTCTCTGTGGCTGGGCGCATCTGATCCGCAGCGGCCAGGGATCCTCCTTGGCGGACATGCACCTGCGCCTGCGCCTCCACCCTGGTGCACGCCGGCCTCTGGACTGGTGGACTAGCTGCCGCCGGCGAGGGGAAAACCAACCTCAACGCCATAGCAACCCGAGGACAAGCCGCGCCCATTGGTGGAATACGCCAGTCGGAAGGCCCCACTCGTCCCAACAGCGCCTGACGATGCGAACCTCCAGCGACATCTCGATCTGGCGCGCCGCCCCGAGCGTCACAAACCCACGCGTCCAAGGAAGCACACGCCATTCACCACTCCCCGAGTAGCTGCCTGAATCTTCTGGCATGCCCCTTTGCCCGCTTCCATCCGAGCTAGGTGGCCGCAGCCAACCTTCTGGTCCGACGTGCTCTCTGGCCCTGCCAACATGAATTAACATCTTGTACTCCAGCAGCTGTCAAGAAGTTGGCCGGTAAGCCGCAGGGTTGAACTCCACCTCAGGCTCCGGCACCCAAAGCCTCCGCACAACTGGCACTTCATCCGGGTCGACGCACCATGCCCTCAGCTTGAAAAGAGAGAGGTCCTCACGTTTCGTTGTCTCCGGTGCTAGGCTCTCCACCAGGCAGCCCGAACCCAATAGCTCAGCAGCAGTTTCCCTCATCCAGACATGGGACGGAACACCCTCGATCATCAAGTCCAACTGGGAATGCATCACCTTGGTCACCGCTTGAGCTTGCCACAGCCATGGCCTGAAGAACATCTTGAAGAAATCATGCTCAACGAAATCTGCCGTCAGGGCCTGGTTCCTTAGTTCTGGAGCGGCGAACAACACTAAGAAATCCTCCGGAAAGAACTTGTGCACTGAAAACTTGTGCCTGGAATATGCAACTGAGCCGCAATGGCCTCGGCCGCCTCGACTGTCGACACTGTCGGCCTGGAACCACCAATGTAGGCCACCACTGCTGTCCTGAAACGCCGCTCCATGTCATCCATCTCTTGCGTCTGCGAGATGACGCAGAAGCCATCAATGGCCGCCGGCACCGGGGCCGCCGCAGGCAACGCCAGCCAGGCCCCCGCAGGTACGGTGTCCGCCAGGACTGACAAGAGCCTCCCCTGAGGAGCGACCTGCCGAGTCCCCGGCGACAGCCTGCGCGCGAGCCCTGCTGGCTGCTGCTGCTGACCAGTCCGCGCTACTTTAGCCATGGCCTCACGCCGGAGTTCCTCCTCAGGCCGTGGTCTTCGAGGACGCGAGCACTCCGACAAGATGTGCCCCTCCAGACCACAACGAAAGCAGAGCGGCTGAATGGTGCAATCTTCCCTGTGATGCCCTTCCCTGAAACACTTGAAGCAGAGACCAAAAAGATCCGGCGGGACTTCGCGCCGCTCCTGAGAAGACGCCGGCGAGCGTGACCTCTGCGAACCCCCGCCGTGAGCTGCCTCTGTTGGAGCTCCCACTTCCGGCGGCGCCAGAGCGCCTTGCGGGAGGGGTCCGGCCGCCTCCAAGGAGTCGCCGCGTCAGCGCCCGCTGCCGGATCCGCGATCGTCAGGCTGGTGGGGGGAGGAGCGCCCGCGGAGGAGGAGCCCGCAAATCCCGGCGACTCGGAGAGACCGAGGCCGGACACCACCGGCTGCAGGCGGGAGGAAACCGAACCCTGGCTGCCCGGGCTGAGGGGTCCGGAAGCCATGGCGGCAGGAGACCGGAGCAGGGAGGTGGGCGCCGGGGACCGGGGTGGTCGCCGGCACGAGGGGTGGACGCCGGGGCCGGAGTGGCGGCCGGCGGGAGCAGAGGGGAGCGGGCGGAGGGAGCAGAGGTGTAAATTGAACTAGGGTTACTGAAACTGTTTCCACCGGAAAAAGATCTGCTACCCCGCTCCATATTTAGACTGGATATGAGCTGTGTCGGTCAGTCCGGGCATTTAAGAATCATTTGAGGGGGGCGTTTGGGTCAGAAAATCATGGCAGGACAGTGGCCGTCCGGACGTATAAGATGGATTTGAAACGTCCGGGTGTAAATGTTTTAAGCAACAGTCGCATTCCCAACAGCGCATTAAGAAACCGCGGGCCGGGAGGCGCAGAATCAGTTGTTTCCCCATGAGCAGAAAACCTTTTGACCCTGGGGAAAAGGTGAAAACTCCTTGCGAAACCTTTGGCTTTGGGTCAGTCAAGTCTCAATTCACACCTTCCATGTCAAAATCATCGCCGTTCAGCTCGCAGAAGAGACTGCGATGGAAATGTCGCATCAAAATCACCCGCCCTGTGCCTCTCTGTGTGCGTGTGTGGCTTAGAGGAAGTTCACCGCAAGATCATTCAGCCTGAACTATCAATGGTGCGGTGCGGCATCTGAACTTTTGAGGACGGCCAGGAGCGATGTTGGCCCTGCTAAATATCGCTTTACAAAGCCCTCCTAGTGGTTAAACCCCCTAGATATTCCGTTTCTGTGGCCGACTGATGGCCGAAAACCACATGCCACTACTCGAAAAAGTCTCCGGGGCAAGTGCCGGGGACGGCTGCGGATTTGCTAGCCGGACCCGCTCCGACACTTCGACAACGATTTACCACAAGAATTCGGTAGATACCATTCTCAAAACCTAAAAGTAAAAAGTTGTAGATACGCTCATACATACACGTAGCTCGGTCGCTTGGATCCACCTGCGCGAACAGACGTCTGGGCTCTGAATCGGACACGACTGAACGCGCGACACGGGTCTGGTCACCATGACGCGGCGCTTGAACGCAAGCAAGCAAGCAGCCATCACGTAAACCTGAAGAGAAGGCCAGGCCATGATTTGAACACTAGCTGGCGAGGCCGAGGTCGACGTCGCTCGTCCTCGTCCGCGTCAAGTCTGCTGTCTGCGTGCGCGGCTTCGCCTCCGGCCGTTCAGTGCAAGACTCCGCTGATACGATTCACTCTGCACTTTTGCTTCCCGGCGGCACCGTCAAGGTCGTCCCGGAGAATAGAAGAGAGGAAAAGCTACGTGTCACGGGCGCCGCCGTATGTGCGGTCACCAGGCGTGCTGCTCCTGCCTGACAGCCAGCCTCTAGCTGCACGTACGGCTGCGGCCATCGGCCTCCATCATCATTGTTCAACGACATTGTCATTAGATTAATAGATTTAGACGGTTCAACGACGCTAGAATAATCGGGAGGATGCCACAACCCAAACCATGGCCGCTGTGTTGCAAGGATTCGTCCGAGATTTCAGCCATTCCCCTCCTTGACCCGCACACTAGTACGAGTAGTACAAAACTCTGCGTGCTACAGTAAAAGCGTAGCTGAAAGTCGTGCGCTTGAGCCGTCCGCCCCGCCACTGATCTTTCCCATCATGATTGGCACACATGATGCAGACCTAATTATTGTTAGTAGCTGAGTTGCTTACGACTGCGAGGTCGTGAATTACCAGAAGAAATCGCGCTGCAAATTCAAACTTGTCACGATCGCTTGTTGGCATCGATCGCATGATGATCACGCCGCGCCGCCTCGCGGTGCGGTGCCCAATACCAAGTCCAACGTGCAGGCCTCGGAACCGGCTCCAGCTGGCCGGCAAAGACGATCGGCGATGGCGAGCCAGGCATCCCGTGTCGACGGACGACGGTTCACGGGCGTCGGGCGGCCAGGTGGAGGTGGTCCGACCAGGCAAGGAATGAATGGGGACGGAACGGAGTAATGAGGAAGCGAGAACGTTCGCCGCCGCGTACGTACGTATATACGTATATACGTGAACGTGACATACGGTCCAGCCCCGGCATAATTCTCGGGCCGTTTCGCGTCGTAGTACGTCGTCCGCAAAATTAGAACTGAATTTATTCTTCCATATATGGACGTAATTCAAGGCCCCCCAATGCTCCAAGCGACGCATTAATCAACGCTTGAGCGGGTCAGGCCCCTCTTGCTTTCCCTAAGGATCGAAATAATCAAAGCAAGCCGTTTTACGGTGGAGGTGAGGCCGTGGTAAAATCTTTCCATTTTTACCTTTCTAGTCGGCCTGGAGAACAGTGGAGCATAAACATCCAACATGGATCTTTGTCTCATACATGCATGGGGTCGGGGGAGCACAGTAGCGCATGGATCTGGTGGTCGACCAGCGCACCGCATCGAGCGGTTCGCGCGTCCCTTCCTTCCTCCGTCAATCGTCGTCCCTTCGTCGCTTTTCACCCCGGGCGCGGGGTCGCCGTCCCGTCGTGCGGTGCGGCCAGATGGACACCGGTCGCACAAATATCTGGGCGGTTACGGTCACTCATCATGCGCAGCGCAGCCCGTCGGCCTCCGGAAACACAGACCCACGCCGCGGGCCCCCAGCCAGCCAGCCAGCCAGCGAGTGAGCTCACCTCTGCGTTGCGTTGTGCTGAAGCCGCACAGACACCCGCCCCTTTAAATACGGCCTCTCTCGCTCCTTTCCCCCGGCACAGACGCGACCTCGGCAGAAAGAAACACCTCCCAACCTCTGCTTGCTTGCTCCCGCCGCTCCAAAGCTTCGCGTCGCCTGCACCGCACCGGTGGTGCACAGTGCATCAGCTGCTCGAGCTGCGGCGGCTGGTTCCGGCGCCGGCGAGCGGGTCGACCGAGAGGGCATTTCCAAGATGAACGCGCCCAGCTCGTGGCTGTTCGCGGACAACTCCAAGTACAGCACCCGCGCGCGGCTGATCTTCATGGGCCTCTCCTTCGCCATCGGCATCCTCACCTTCCTCGTCTACCTCGCCATCTGGTACACCTGCAGCCGGCGCGGCCGCCGCAGCCGCGACGCCGGCGCGGGCGCGGGGGACCTCGAGGCCGGCCTCGCCGCGGCCGCGGCCGAGCGCGGCATGAGCGACGCCGCGATCGCCGCGCTCCCGACCTTCTTGTACGAGGAGGCTGACGACGTGGACTGCGCGGTGTGCCTCGGGCAGCTGGAGGCCGGCGAGAAGGCGCGGCGGCTCCCCAAGTGCGCGCATTTGTTCCACGCCGAGTGCGTCGATGCCTGGCTGCGCGCGCACTGCACCTGCCCCATGTGCCGCGCCCCCGTCGGCCCCGCCGCCGCCACCTCCTCCAAGAAGGACGGCACCGCTGACACCCCCACCCCGGCGCCGGCGCCGGCGACGACAGCGACGGCGGAGGCGCTGCCGCTGCCACCAGTCTAGGCTGCGCGTGGCTGCCGGCTCTCCGCGTGCCTGAACCGAGCCGCACGATCGGAGAATAGCTAACGGTGAGTGATCGGTCGGTCGACTAGCTAGCTGACATAGGACTTATTATAGAGGCCTAATCGAGGTGATTTATTTGGTTCGTAGTACGTGCGTGTACAGAAGTATCTGTGACGTCGACTGTATTATTCTTAGTATTAGAATTATTACCATTCTACTAGTAGATGGCCAGTTCTGATTTTTGTTTGATTGAGTGAATGAATCTAGCGCTCCTAGTACATGCTCTGTCCCGCTCTGCCCGGTTTGGCGGTCGCGAACTACAATTTCTGTTCTGTTGCACGGTTCTGCTCCGCCGTCACCGCTCTCGGTTGACACGCGCGCATGTCAAATTGGGCATGTCACCTCGGTGCGTTCCATTCCATTCGGTGGGCGTGCGAAACCGCGCACCGGAATCCACCGAGAGTTCCTTCCAACTTCGCTGCGTTTTTCTTCTCGGACGGACGTCGGCGCTGGCTGACTAGCCCCTGGGCCAAGCTAGCCGTGCAAGCATCCATCCGTTTCGTGCCTACTCCTCCTGTCCTTTGTTTCGGGTACCGTTTGGTGCGCATCCGTCTGTAAACTTGTTGCAGTGTTCTCGTTGGCTGGGACGAGTGCTGCTGTACTCTAGCAGATTCGTCATATGACCCCGACAGCCGTAGTAACTGTTGATATGGTACTCCCTCCGTTTTTTTTACTCTACCTATAAAATTTGTTTAAGTCGAACTACATAAAGTTTGATCAAATTCATCATAAAATATATTTACAACAGAACAAATTATATAGTATGCAAATTAATTTCTAGATACATCTAACGATATCGATTTCATATTGTGAATGTTGATATTTTTTCTTGTATAGTTGGTCAAATTTTATGAAGCTTGACTTCTAATAAATTATGTATGCAGATTAAAAAGAAATGGCAGGAGTAATTTCTTTTAAAATGGCATTCTGGCACAGACGTCGTTTGCATTCGGATAGGAGTATATGGCCAAAAACTACAACTTCAGCGACTAGGGTTTTCAAAACTACTGCTCACGATTCAAAATAAGTGTTACAGTTTGGAATTAAGCTTAGTTCAAATCTGTCGCACTTGCTATGGGTAGGACGGAGTGGTATTTTTTTGACGAAAAAAATCTACCAGATTAGGGGTAATACGTCAAAAAAAAACTAGTAGCCCTAGTGGGTGGCCTGTTGTGATTTTTGTTTGATTGAGTGAATGAATCTAGTGCTGCTAGGACATACTCTGTCCCGCTCTGGCCTGTTTCGCCGGTGGCGAAGTACCAATTCAGTTGCACGGTTCAGCTCTCGGTTGACACGCGCAAGCCAACTTGCGCATGTCGCCTCGGTGCGTTCCGTTGCATTCCACGGGCGTGCGAATCCACCGAGAGTTCCATCTTCGCTGCGTTCTCCGGGACGTCCCCTGGGCCAAGCTAGCCGCGCAACTGTATTTTGTTTTGAAGTATCGTTTGGTGCGCATTCGTCGGCGAAACTCGTCGACTGCTGGTGTAAGAGCAACCGTTCTAGCAGATTCGTCGTACAACCTCGATAAGGTAATTTTCATCTAAAATAACATTCCGGCATGGACGATATATGCATTCGAATCGTTACGAATATGAAAGCTGTGAAGGCACCATTTGAAGGTCGCTCTGTGTGACCGTGTCCTTCCTCCTCGCGCCAACATCGTTTTTTTTCTTCGAAATGGCAGGATTCCTGCATTCATTAAGAGGAAAAGACTTGCTCGGTTAATTAAGAAAAACCGACTCCTTAGACTGGTAGCTTGGTTCTAGTTTTAGGGTAGTCTGGTTCTGAACCTGAATTCGTGCGATGGTTTCGTTAATGAAATCGGAGGGGGTGCCCCCCCTCTTTTGCTCAAAATAGTAATTAAGGAAAACCGAGTGAAAATCAAAGTGTCCAATTAATTTTGAAAAACCGATGAAAATTATCACAACTGGCGAGCATCACACACAAGATACCCATGCACATCATTTTAAAGAAGGCCTCGCCGAGACAACACGCATGCATCATCGTCATCACTCCTCCCCTGGAAGGTGTCATCGTCATCCCTAAACTATGGGCAAACGATTCTGACTTCAATAGGCGATTGCCGACTCAGCCCACGCAGTAGGGGTCGTGTGGAGTTGTGTGAAGATCTGTGCTAGAACTCAACAATCTACGACCAAGCAACGCAGCTCCGAAAGAACTACAGAGGAGAACTAGTCACGACTGGCACCGCAGAAGATCACCGGACGAACCACTTGTTGCCTACTACCATCGTACGCCACGCCACAGGGGGGGCGCCACCACATCTTCTAGTTCACAACAGCAAAACAGTCAAGGCAAACCCATAGACACGCCGGAAAAGAGCCGACTACCGCAACCATTGTCGTGCCTCCGACGTCGTTCCCCTCCATCGTCATTGCCACAGAAGTCTCGACGCAAACACTGTCGCCTTCCCCTGGTTGCGCTCGCCAGTGCCCCGCTCCAAAGACGACGCCCCCAAGAGGGGATGCGAGCTGTTGTGATTTTTGTTTGGTCGAGTCAATGAATCTAGTGCTCCTAGTACATGCTGTAGCGCAACACATCTTGTCGTTCGTAAGCTTGCCCTTTTCGTCTTGTCCCGTTCGAGTGTTCGACCGTTTCTGTTGCGCGGTTCTGCTCCGCCGTCAACTGGGCGCCAAGTTGCGCATGTCAACTCAACTCAACTCGGTGCGCTCCGTTCCATCCCACTCCCACCGGCGTGCCAAAAACGCGGCGCCGGCCGACCCCCGATTCCTTCACCGCTCCCGAGGGCCGGCAGCAGGGGATCCACCGAGAATGCCATCTTCGCTGCGTGTTCCGGGACGTGCGCAGGCGGCTGGGCCCCGGCGCAGGCCGAGCTAGCCGTGCAAGTGCAAGCATCCACGTTTTTTCGGATTCGTTTCGTGCGCGCGTTCATATTTCGTTTCGAGGACCGTTCGTTTGGTGCGCTCCCATTTCGTCCGTAAACTTGTCGACCGCCGGTGCGGCAGCGGCCGGCTTTTTTGCCGGTCACGTTTCGTCCCCCGTCGAAAGCGTGAATATTTTGAGGGTTCACCTGGGAGTGCTGCGCCCGGTGTCACGCGAGACTCGGCTGACGACCCTAGTTTATGTCCGTCTTTGGCAAAGTGACCGAGCGAGCGACCCTAGTGTATTGCCGCCCGTGCCTTTGGCATCTCCAGCTGTGCCTGCGCGTAGTGTCTCCGTATTGCTCGATGAGAGGAGGAAGGAAGCTCGTGTCGTGTGCATTTATGGCCGCCACAGGCTGGTGCGAACGCTACCGGCCTCCGGATTCCGGATGCTTCGTGCTCCAGCCAATAATGAGTTCGTAGTATCACCAACTCGGGAGGGAAGGTGGCAACTGGGTGAGATCGGAGCTGCGCGCAAGGCAAGCCAAAAGCGTGAGTGCGTCGGCCGGAACTGGCGGTATCTGCGATCCAGCCGGGGCCGTCCGTCCTCCGTCCGTCCGGGTTCCTTGATTCGCCGGGTCGCAATAAGTACGGGCACACGTTAGCTTGTGCTCGCCGCGCGGGCTGCGGGTTGGTTGGACGGCACGGCACCGCGTGCTTGCGCGGCCGAGCTGTGGGCGCGAGCTGCATGCATGCATGCTTCCGGTGGACAAAAGCGAGGCCGAGATTGAATGCCGCTTTTCTTTCTACAGTATAGCTAGCTAGCTTCGGGTTCGCTTCACCGTTGATACGGCCTACGCGACGCCTAGGTGAGTGAGGCGAACGATTGGAGCGTAGCTTTTGGGGACATGATGGAGGAGGACTGCGCTCTGCAACTTGAGCTTGGGGCGAGGTATGGCCACTGGCCAGTTCCTACGTACGTGCTCATGCCGACGAGCTCGTCGTATGTGCGTCTCCTCCGTTCAGTTAGCAGCTAGCTGGTTCCCTGTCCCGACCGCTTGGCAACTTGAGCTAGAACGGAACTTTCAACTTTTCTGTTGTTCTTTCACAGGAAATTAGTTGTCGGTCTTGTAGTGCATACATCATCACGGTTGAAGAAAAGCCAAAGTGGAACTAAAGCTTTTTTTTTTCGGGAGAAAGTGTAATTACAATGAAAACTGAAAATCCTCTTATAGATTCGGTTCTTCTGGAAAAAAATTGGACCACTTCAGTGGATCCGGAAGGCATGCTTAGAGCATCTCCAGCCGTTCGGCCCCTCAGGTCGCCGAAAAAACGCGTCCTGGGGGCGAGCCGGCGAGATTTTCGGTGTGGGGGCGACTGCGTTCCCAGTTGTCGACCCCAGGTTGGCCCCAGGGCTAAACGACTTCGGCGTTTTTTTGGCACAAACTCGTCGAAATTTATTCAAACTCGGCGACATTCATTCAAATTTATACAAAAAACAAATAAAAAAATAAACACGGCCTAGCTACGCCGTCCTCACCGCGCCTCGCCGCCGTCCGACTTCTACATGCCTAGGCGCTTGTAGAAGTCGGTGTAGTCTCGCCGCCGTCGTCGTCGCCGTCCTCGTCCTCGTCGTCCTCGCCCTGCCACCCGCCGCCATCCCTGCCGCAGCCCTGTCCAGGGTCACCGACGCGGGATGGCCCGGCCTCCTCCTCGTCGCTGTCGAGGTAGAGGACGCCGTCCACCTCGCAGACGGGGCAGGGGTGGCGCGCCTTGAGTTCCTCGAGGGCGCGGCGCTGGCAAGCCACCTGCTCGCGGACGTAGTCCTCCCTCGCCCACCTCATGGCCGTCTCGTCGGCGGCGGCCATCGCGAGGTGCTCCGGTGAGGCTCCGGCTCGGTTTTCGGCCGGACACGGCGCATGCGACCGCCGCGGCCTTCCTCGGGGATGGTCAGGGCGCCGTTGCGGGTGCGGCGCCCTAGCGGGGACTCCCCCGCCGTGTCCTGCGGCTCGGGCTTGACGGCGAAGGCCGCCGGCGAGCCGCCCAAGGAGGAGGAGGTCGTCGCGTTCGACAACCGCCGCGGCATCCACGAGCTGCCACGGCGACGAGAGAAGGACGGGGGTGCGTGTGCGGGGTACTCGAGGCGCGGCGTGTTGCCGGCCTCGATGTAGTCGAGGACGTGCTCGAGGGTGTGGCCGGGCACCCCCCACCAATCGCGCCGCCCTTCGGCGTTGTGGCGGCCGCGAGGCACAACGCCGTTGGTGGAGGCGATCAGGCCGTCGCGGCGGTGGTCGAAGTAGATCGTCCAGAACGCGTTGTTGTCGGGGGAGTACGCCGGCGTTCGCCGCTGCTCCTCCGCAAGCGACGACCTAATGCGAGCGATCTCTGCCTGCCAGTCCGCCTCAGTGGGGGCGGGTGGCACCGGCACGCCGCCGGCGCTCAAACGCCACGAGCCCGGCACCCTCATGTCCGGGGGAGCCGGGTAGTCGGCCTCAAAAAGGAGGCACGCCTCCCACTCGTGGATGTGGCGGCGGCCGAAGCCGTTCTTCGCCGCGGAATCGCCTGGGTACCGCGCTGCCATTGCTCGTCGGCGGGGGAGTGGAGTGTGCGAGCGAGGGGAGGGGGGAAGAGAGGCGATGTGCTGCGGTGTGGCGTTTACCGGCGAGGCGGGCGGCTTTTATAGCCGGAGCTCGGGCGGCGGGAGGCGCATGCCAGGCGACGCGTGGCGGGCGGCCGTGGCGCTGGGCGACGTGACGCTTCACTGCGCGGCATCAATGGGCATGCTGACCGACGCGCTGCATCGCGGTAGGCGCGACATCAATGGAGGCAACGACGCGGCAGCTTTGGCATTGATTCCTGTGGGAAACGAGGCATGTGGACGACGAAGCGGCGCGTCGCTAACAGGGCGGGCCCATCGCAGTTCACGCCAAAAACGGTCCGTCCGGCGCCCCGAGGCGACCCCCAGCGCGCCGGGTTCGAGTTGGGTACGCCGGCGTCAAATTTGGCCCAATCCGGCGGAAAACGGGTTCCTGGGGGCGCGACTGGGCCATTTTTCGGCGCCGGCGCCGAAAAAGTGGCCAGGGGTGCCTGTTGGGGGCGCGGCTGGAGATGCTCTTGTTGGGGATCGTAGCAGAAAATTAAAATTTTCTATGCATCACCAAGATCAATCTATGGAGTCATTTAGCAACGAGAGAGAGGGAGTGTATCTTCATACCCTTGAAGATCGCTAAGCGGAAGCGTTCAAGAGAACGGGGTTGATGGAGCCGTACTCGTCGTGATCCAAATCACCGATGATCCTAGCGCCGAACGGACGGCACCTCCGCGTTCAACACACGTACGGAGCAGAGACGTCTCCTCCTTCTTGATCCAGCAAGGGGGGAGGAGAAGTTGATGGAGATCCAGCAGCACGATGGCATGGTGGTGAAAGTAGAGGGATCCCGGCAATGCTTCGCCAAGCGCAAGCGGGGAGGAAGAGGTGTCACGGGAGGGAGGGAGGCGCCAGGGCTTGGGGTGCTGCTGCCCTCCCTCCCCTCCACTATATATAGGGGCCCTTGGGGGGGGCGCCGACTGTCGTGGTTCTAAGTCTGACAGTAATGTAGGGGGGTAAGTATGGAGAGGTGAGGTCTTAGCTATGGAGAGGTTGTAAGGACGCAAGGTTTACGAGTTCAGCCCTTCTCGGAGGAAGTAGAAACCCTACGTCTCGGAGCCCGGAGGCGGTCGATTGGATTATGTGTGTATGAGTTACAGAGGTGCGAACCCTTGTCTCGGAGGAGGGGGGGTGGCTTATATAGAGTGCGCCAGGACCCCGGCCAGCCCACGTTACAAAGGGTTCAATGTACATTAAGACGGGGCGTTACTGGTAACGCTGGTAATAAAGTGCTATGATGACCATAAAAGCTATTTAATGACCGACCGTTAGCGTGCGGAGTGACTTTAGGTCTCCTGGCCGTCGAGTGGTTGGATCTTGGTCGAGTGATTGCTTCTTGGTTGAGTGTCTTCGAGTCTGTCGAGTGGAACACCTTCAAGTCGATTGAAAGGTGATTTCTTCTAGAGATGTCCTTGGGTAGGGCAGTTAGGACAGGTCCATGACCATACCCTAGGTACATAGCTTCATATTAGCCCCTGAATGGATCGAGGTTTGAGTGGGGAAGGAGTTGAGGACCTCTCCGACTCGTTTTTCATGCCGTGAGCATATCTTGCTCCGGATCAATGGACCTGAGTGATGACAGCAACTTCCTTTTCAGTCGCCTTGATCCATTCTTAATTCTTCGTCGAGTGAGTTTCTTTACTTGTAAGGCTCCGAGTGACGGTGCGGAGGAGATCTTTTAGTCTGACAAGTTTGTTTGCTGCCCGCAGATTTCGTGGGATCCGAATTTTGGGAAGCGCGCGGGACGGGGGAGGCCGCAGTAATCGGATGGGATAGAGCGGGGACGCCTCGATCCCCGCGCCGCCTTTTTCGCCACATATCGCTCGTGCGGTCGTTACGGGATTTGACAGAGCCATCCGGGCCTACCGGTCAGCCACTCGGAAGCGGCCTCACATAAGGCATTGGACCGGAGTCTCCCGAGCAGTGCGCCCCATTATCTCTTCTCCTCCTCACGCCTCTTCTCAGCGCTCGCTCTCGCCCCAGTGCCATCGCGCCGCCCGCGTCTCGTCGGCGACAATGGTGAAGGAGAAGACAGCGGCTCTGGAGCGGGCAAAGAAGGCGACGACGAGGTCGAAGGGGAAGGCGACGAGCCGGGGCGGATCTTCCTCGCGGACTGGCCTGCCGAAGGGTTGGATCCAGGGCGACTGGATCTTCTCGAAGATCTCCCAAGAAGACCTCGACGACCTGGCCGAGGGAGGGCTGATCCCCTATGACTCGGCACGGCTTCCGGGGGAGGAATCCGAGCCGCAACCCCGGGAGGGCGAGCGCGTTCTCCTTGCCACCCACGTCGACCGTGGGTTTTCCTTGCCTCCTCATCCTTTCTTCAGAGGGTTTATGAACTTCTTTGGGGCTCAACTCCACCATTTTCCCCCAACTCAATCTTTTATCTTGCCGCGTTCATTTCCTTGCCACCCACATCGACCGTGGGTTTTCCTTGCCTCCTCATCCTTTTTTCCGAGGGTTTCTGAACTTCTTTGGGGCTCAACTCCACCATTTTACCCCCAACACAATCGTTTATCTTGCCGCGTTCATTTCCTTGTGTGAGAACTTCTTGGGTTGTCGACCTCACTGGGGTCTTTTCAAGCATATTTTCACTTGTCGCTCCCAGGCAGTGAAAAAGGCTAATCCGAGAGACGAGAGGACCCAAGTGATCCAGATGTGTGGGGGTCTTGGCATCCAGACGAGGGGAAAAAGCTCCTTTCCGGCCATGATTCTTCCCGATTCAGTTCGCGGATGGCAGTCGACCTGGTTCTACTGCAAAGACGAGTCGACGCCAGGGCAATCGACTGGCCTCCCTCCCTTTACCATGGACCGAGTGGAAAAACCCTCCCCTTTGAAGGTGCTCCCAGAGGAGAAGGCGCACGTGAAGGTGTTGGTCAACCGAGTGGTCCAGCTCATTCGTGACGGGGTCACTGGTATGGATCTCTTGGAGGTCTTCCTTCAGCGGCGCATCCAGCCTCTCCAAGCCCGAGACCACCTGATGTGGATGTATTCGGGTCTAGAAGACTCCACTCGGATCCACCCGGAGGAGGTCGACGACGACACGCTGGAGAAGTGGCTGTCGAGCATTACCGAGAACAAGGACAATCCTAGAGGAGCCAGGAGAGTTCCCCCATTCGACCAGTCGCGTGCACCAGAGCAGGTCTGATTCTGAGTTTTTGCTTGTAATCTGAATTCACTCGCGCAGCTGTCAGTATTACATTGACTGACTTTGTTCTCCCTGCTTTCTTTCAGGCCATTATTGAAATGTATTCGATGCCCAACGGGGAGCAAGAGCAGGCTCTGGAAGGCGAGGCGAGTGGTGGCGAAAGTGGCGAGTGGACTTCCGATGGTGAAGGGGATGGTGGAAGTGACAACTCAAGTGATGGAGAAGAAGTCGAGTCGCCTCCTCGCATAGAGAGACGATCCAAGCTTGACCAAGAACGGCCGAGTGCCCGCAACAAGGCAACTGCTCAGGCTGGTCAGTCTTTGAAGCGTCCTTGGGTCTCTTCACCAACCCCGACTGAGAAGGTGCCAAAGCACCCCAAAGTTGCAGAGCCGAAGACTCAGAAGGCGCTGCCAAAGATCAAGATCGATATCCCTGTCGCCTCCGCGTGAGTGTCTCTCCTTGCATTCACTCGACGCTCCGCGCTGTTTGTTTTTCTTGTTTTAACTGGACGAACTTTGGAATTGTTAGCGCTGCCACTTCCGGGACCTCAGCTTACAGGGATGATGATGAGGTGATGGAGGATGCGGTCACTTCTAATCCGGGTATGATTTCTGCCATACTATCTTTCTTTGGTCGATTCAACTGCATCGTGCATCACTGGGTGACGTGATTTTGGCAATTTGAACTTTGCACAGCTCCCAACATTATTGACCTCCCTGATGATGATGAAGAGCCCGAGAGGTCTTTGACAAGGAAGAGTAGGCGATCTCCTGTAAGTGAGGCGCTACAGTCGACGCCGAGGGCGGAACCAGTCGTTCAGGACACTGGTGACGTCAATCGGGGTTCTGTTACCTTCGCGGAGCCCCTGTCGAGTGCCTTGCCTTCTTCTTCGACTGCTCAGGCCCCTGTCGACCCGCCTTCAGTTTTTGCGACCCATCATGTCCCAAAGGACGAGGTGAATGCTGCTAGGGAAGCCATACGCCAGGCGGGCATTATGATGGAGAAGATGAAGATGGTGCGGGACGCCAGCCAAGCTGCCTATGATGCCAGCTCGGCTCTCCAGAGCAACGTTCAGGTTAGTCGGCTATCTGAAGATTCTTTCCGAAAATCTTTGCGTCTAAACACCCACTGGGTGCGTCGATTGAAGTTCTGGACTAGTGGGGGCACGCTGAGTGCACCCACTGGGTGTAGTCCCCGAGACTACGGTGGACTGCTGGCAGTCGACTGTAGTCTTTGTATTTTACCGAATGTATAAACCAAACTGGTAGTTTGTCTCTTCCACTCGACTTCGGCGGGCCGGTTGAGTGGGATCAGAACTGGTGGGGGCACGCTAAGTGCACCCACTGGGTGTAGTCCCCGAGACTACGGTGGACTGCTGGCAGTCGACTATAGTCTGAGTGCTACTTTCTTTCTCTCTCTCTTTTTTTGTAACGATAACTTCTCCCCTTTGATTTTAGAAATCTTGCGATCTTGGAGCTCGCTTTGCTGACTTGGAGAAGCAGCAGATTCAACTGAACCTTGATTTGGAGCTGGCCAGGACAGAGCTACAAAAGGTCAGAGACGGCGCTGCAGGTAAGACGATTTTGTCGACTGGTTAGTTTTAGGCTTGAGTACTCTTCTGCTACTTCTGAATCAATCATCATTTCTTTGCAGAAAAACTGAGAGAAGCTCTGGCGAAGAAGGATCAGGACTTGGCTGCTGCCCGTAAGGAGGCTGACGACAAGACCGCTCTGGCCGAACAGAAGCTGGCTTCGGTCGGCCAGTTAGAAGAAGAGAATACCAGGCTGAAGACCGCTCTGAATGAAGCCAACAGGGAGTGTACACGCTGGAAGAAGGATAACCTCAACCTGAACAAGAAGATGGAAGGCATCGCTCGCAGGAGGGACGATCTGGAGAGCTACTTGAGGAGCCTCGCCAAGAAGTTGTACATCAAGCTTGAAGGTGCACATTTAGCTCCGACTGGTGTTTTTTTATGTTGACTCAGTGTATGAAAATTGACTTATCCTTGGATTGTGAATGCAGAGTTTTGCCAGAACTTTGAAGAGGAGACTGGGCGGATCGAACCAGGTTTGGATCCAATCAACTCTCCCGTGAAAGATGAAACTGCCATGAATCTGCTCTGACTGGAATCCCGCATCGACGGTGCCGTGGACTACTTGGCTCGACTGAAGGTCGCCATGTCACGGATCGACCCGGCACTCTGGCCAGAGGCTATGCTCCAAAACGATCTCGAGTCTCTGATGACTCGACTTAACGGAATCCCTGACCGAGTGCAGGAGTGGAAGAAGTCTTCTGCTCAGTGTGGCGCTGATGTGGCTCTGTCCTTGGTTCGTGTCCACTGCAAGGAGGTGCGACAAGACAAGCTGGCAGCAATCAAGGTCGCCAACACCCAGAAGCATGAGTTCCGAACCTTTATGGAGAGTTTCATCGCTGCAGCCACTCGGATAGCGGACGGTGTCGACCTGGATGAGTTCGTCGAGCCTGCCAGCCCTCCTCCCGCGGAGTGAACAAACTCTTGTGCCCTACCTTAAATTTGCCTCGGAATGCCGAGTGGTTTTTGTAACCATTAAACTTTTTTGGGCTGCATGCCCGAGTACCTCGATCCGTGATCCAGAACCTTTAGGATTTTATCTGAACTTGGTTTACCGTTGAATATCTTTATGAGTCTCCTGCTGAGTGAAACCATTCTTCGTTCGAGACAACTTTCTGTATTCGCAGCGCAGCTCCGAAGGAGAGGGAAGTAGACGACCCATGTCTTGTATTTGTGGCTAAGCTCTCCAGGGGAAGGCGGCGGTCGACCCACACCCTGTTGCTGCAGAGTGGGACGAAGCGCACATTGTATTTGTGGCGAAGCTCTCCAGGGGAAGGCGGCGGTCGACCCACACCCTGTTGCTGCAGAGTGGGACGGAGCGCACATTGTATTTGTGGCGAAGCTCTCCAGGGGAAGGCGGCGGTCGACCCACACCCTGTTACTGCAGAGTGGGACGAAGCGCACATTGTATTTGCGGCGAAGCTCTCCAGGAGAAGGTGGCAGTCGACCCGCGCCTAGTCGTTCTTGAGGATTGAGATGTGTTTCGTACTTAGGCGAGTACTTGACTGCAGCTAAGCCCTCGGGTGGGAGGATTGCTCTCTACTCGGTAGGATTTTTTTCAAACTTAGGCGAGTGCCGGACTGCAGCTAAGTCTTCTAGTGAGAGAACTTAGGCGAGTACTGGACTGCAGCTAAGCCCCGAGTGGGAGGGTTGCTCTCCACTCGGTAGGATTTTTCAAACTTAGG
>NC_057800.1:129112164-129119663 GCF_018294505.1 Triticum aestivum | reverse complement strand
GAGTGCTGGACTGCAGCTAAGCCCCCGAGTGGGAGGATTGCTCTCCACTCGGTAGGATTTTTCAAACTTAGGCGAGTGCCTGACTGCAGCTAAGTCTCTAAGTGGGAGAACTTAGGCGAGTGCTGGACTGCAGCTAAGCCCCCGAGTGGGAGGATTACTCTCCACTCGGTAGGATTTTTCAAACTTAGGCGAAACGGATTCGCAGCTAAGCCCCTGAGTGGGAGGCTGGCTCGCCACTCGGTAGGAAACTGTTTTTACAAACTTAGGCGAAGCGGATTCGCAGCTAAGCCACCCACTGGGGGATTTCTTACGCAAACAAAAACAATAATAATCACTGGAAAAATTATAACGCTCTTGTCTTTGATAAATAAACTGCACGAGTTTTTCTTATTACATCTCATCCGAGTGAGAATTCACGTATAAAAGGGGCGGAGTAGCTCCGCATTCCAGGCTCGTGGCTCATCAATCTGGCGATTGACATTGTAGAGGTGGTATGCTCCATTGTGGAGGACTCTGGTGACTATGAAGGGGCCTTCCCAAGTAGGAGCGAGCTTGTGTGTTTTCTGCTGATCCACTCGAAGGACTAAGTCTCCTTCTTGGAAGGCTCGGCTCTTCACGTTTCTGGCATGGAATCGACGCAAGTCTTGCTGATAGATGGTCGATCGGATCAGGGCCATTTCTCTTTCTTCTTCTAGGAGGTCGACTGCGTCCTGCCGGGCTTGTTCTGCTTCATCTTCTGAGTAGAGCTCGACTCTGGGAGCGTTGTGAAGCAGGTCACTCGGTAAGACTGCCTCGGCTCCGTAGACCAGAAAGAATGGGGTTCTTCCGGTCGATCGATTCGGGGTTGTCCTCAATCCCCAAAGGACTGATGGGAGCTCGTCGACCCACGCACCTGCTGCGTGCTTGAGATCGCGCATCAATCGGGGTTTCAGTCCTTTGAGAATTAGGCCATTTGCCCTTTCTGCTTGTCCATTCGACTAGGGGTGAGCGACCGAAGCATAGTCGACCCGAGTGCCCTGAGAGGCGCAAAAGGCCCTGAACTTGTCGGAATCGAAGTTTGACCCATTGTCCGTGATGATACTGTGCGGAACTCCATATCTGAATATCAACTCTCTGATGAAACTGATAGCGGTGCAAGCATCGAGATTCTTGATAGGCTTGGCTTCATTCCATTGGGTGAACTTGTCGACTGCTACCAGCACATGAGTGAAGCCGCTCCTGCCCGTTCTCAGTGGCCCAACCATGTCCAGCCCCCAAACAGCGAAGGGCCAGACGAGTGGAATGGTTCTCAGGGCTGACGCGGGCTTGTGCGGCATATTGGAGTAATACTGACACCCTTCACACTTGTCGACTATCTCTTTAGCCATCTCATTGGCCCTTGGCCAGTAGAACCCCGCTCGGTATGCTTTGGCCACAATGGTCCGAGAGGACGCATGATGACCACAGGTCCCCGAGTGGATATCGTTAAGGATCATCAGGCCTTCTTCTGGTGTGATACACTTCTGGCCGACCCCAGTCGCGCTTTCCCTATATAACTGTCCCTTTATGACTGTAAAGGCCTTGGATCGACGGACGATCTATCGAGCCTCTTCCTCGTCTTCTGGGAGTTCTTTCCTTAGGATGTATGTGATGTACGGTTCTGTCTAGACGGGAGTGATAACCAACACTTCCATTATCAGATCGACCACAGCTGGAACTTCAACTTCAGTCGGATCCGTGGCGCCTTTTGGCTGCGGGGCCTCTTCCGTGAAGGGATCCTCCTGGACTGATGGTGTGTGGATGTGTTCCAAAAACAAATTGCTGGGAATGGCTTCTCTTTTGGAACCTATTTTTGCCAAATCATCAGCTGCTTGATTTTTCAGTCGGGGTATGTGATGAAGCTCTAACCCCTCGAATTTCTTCTCCAGCTTTCTCACTGCATTGCAATAACCAGTCATGGCTGGACTTCTGACATCCCATTCCTTCATCACCTGATTAACCACCAAATCTGAGTCGCCATAGACCATGAGGCGACGGACGCCGAGTGAGATGGCCATGCGCAACCCATATAAAAGTGCTTCATATTCTGCTTCGTTATTGGAGGAATCAAAATGGATTTGAAGAACATATCTGAGTTTATCTCCTCTGGGGGAGACCAACACCACTCCGGCATCGGAACCACTCAGCATCTTGGAGCCGTCGAAAAACATAGTCCAATGCTTCGAGTGAATCTGAGTCGGCAGCTGTTGTTCAATCCACTCGGCGACGAAATCTGCGATTTCTTGGGACTTGATAGCTTTCTTTGCCTCAAACTTGATATCAAGGGGAAGGAGTTCAATCGCCCATTTTACCACTCGACCAGTTGCATCCCTGTTATGCAGGATCTCCGATAATGGAGCGTCAGTGACGACTGTAATGGAATGATCAGAGAAGTAGTGAGCAACTTTCTTGGTGGTCATATAAATCCCATATACAAGCTTCTGATAGTGAGGATATCTTTGCTTCGATGGGGTCAAGACTTCGGAAATATAATATACTGGGCGCTGAACTTTGAAGGTTTTCCCTTCTTCTTCCCGCTCGACCGTAAGTACCGTACTGACGACTTGTCCTGTGGATGCAATGTAAAGCAGCAAAGGCTCTTTGCTGATTGGGGCAGCAAGCATCGGCTGGGTGGAGAGCAGAGCTTTGAGCTCTGCAAACGCTACATCAGCTTCAGGAGTCCACTCGAACTTGTCGGACTTCTTCATCAATCGGTAGAGAGGTAATGCCTTTTCACCGAGACGAGATATGAATCGACTTAGGGCGGCCAAGCAACCAGTAAGCTTCTGGACATCGTGCACTCGCACAGGGCTTTTCATTCGGAGTATAGTGCCAACTTTTTCTGGATTGGCGTCGATTCCTCGTTCGGAAACGAGAAAGCCGAGTAACTTTCCGCCAGGGACTCCGAATGTACACTTTGATGGATTAAGCTTGATATTATACCTCCTGAGGTTGGCAAAGGTATCAGCAAGGTCAGTCAGCAGGTCGGAACTCTTTCGTGACTTAACCACAATATCATCCATGTATGCTTCCACGTTCCGATTGATTTGAGTGAGTAAACACTTCTGAATCATCCTCATGAATGTGGCTCCGGCATTCTTGAGGCCGAATGACATGGTAACATAACAGAAGCACCAGAATGGAGTGATGAAAGCTGTCTTGATCTCGTCAGGTCCATACAGACGAATCTGATGGTACCCAGAATAGGCGTCTAAGAAAGACAGTCGCTCACATCCCGCAGTCGAGTCAACTATCTGGTCGATGCGGGGGAGAGGAAAATGATCTTTCGGGCAGGCCCGATTGATATGTTTAAAGTCAATGCACATGCGAAGTGACTTGTCCTTCTTGGGGACCATGACAATGTTGGCGAGCCACTCGGAGTGGTAGATCTCTCGGATGAACTCCGCTGCTAAGAGCCGAGCCACCTCTTCGCCAATAGCTTTTCTATTTTGCACGGCGGACCATCGAAGATGTTCCTTTACAGGTTTTACTTTTGAGTCGACTCTCAGGCGATGCTCAGCCAGCTCCCTGGGAACCCCTGGCATGTCAGAAGGCTTCCATGCGAAGATGTCCCAGTTCTCACGGAGGAACTGGATGAGCGCTTCTTCCTATTTGGAGTCGAGCGTTGTCGAGATATGAGTCGGGGCGGCGCTGGGGTCGATCGGGTGGATGTGAGCTGTCTTCGTGTCGCCAGTCGACTGGAAGGCTGACTCTGTAGCGGGCTTCTTGGCTCGCAACAGATCACTCAGGTCTGAAGTCTTCTGGTATTCCTGCAACTCCACCACTGCCATCTGTGCGTCGGCGATCTTCGAACCCTTCTGAAAACATTCTTCCGCTTTCTTCCGATTGCCCGTAATGGTGATCACACCTTTGGGGCTAGGCATCTTCAATTTGAGATACACGTAGCATGGTCGGGCCATGAAGCGTGCATAAGCCGGTCTGCCCAAAATAGCGTGATAGGCACTCTGGAAGTCTACAACTTCAAATGTCAACTTTTCTTTGCGGTAATTCTTGGAATCACCGAAAACCACATCAAGAGCAATCTGGCCGAGTGATTCGGCCTTCTCCCCAGGAATGACTCCATGGAAACTCATGTTGCTGGCACTGAGTCTGGACATCGGAATGCCCATCCCCTTCAACGTCTCAGCATATAATATGTTCAAACCACTGCCACCATCCATTAGGACTTTGGTCAGTCGAGTGCCTTCAACAACTAGGTCGACCACCAAAGCTTGCCTCCCTGGGGTGGCGATGTGCGTTGGGTGGTCAGACTGGTCGAATGTTATGGCAGTCTGAGACCATTTCAGGTAACTAGGTGTCGCCGGAGCGACCATATTCACCTCTCGTTTAATAACTTTCAGTCGACTTTTGCTCCCAACATCAGCAAAAATCATCAGGGTGGAATTGACTTGAGGGTATCCGTCATCACTGTCCTCTTTGTCCTTGACCTTGTCTGACTCCTTCTCCTTACCCTTGGGCTGCTTGCCCTGGAACTGCTGGATCAAGAGTCGACACTACCGAGTGGTATGTTTCGGGTAAATAAAATTACCCTCTTCATCTTTCTTCGTGTGGACGAGACACGGTTAGTCCAACACATCATTTCCCTCCTGGTCTTTAACCTTTTTGGGGTTCCAAGGCCCTTTAGGTTTCCCTTTAGACTTTCCTTGGGCCAAAGCTAAGGCTTCCCCGGGAGCCGCTGGCTCGGCTTTCCGCTTCTGTTTCTGATTGGAATTGCCTCCGGTTTCTTGGGCGACTGACTTGAGCTTGCCAGAGTCGATCCTCATCTTCGCCATTAGCGTACTTGGTGGCAATCTCCATCATCCGATTCAGGGACATATCTCCGGTTCGACCGAATTTCAAATTCAGTTCTCTGTACTTGACGCCTTCCTTGAAGGCACAAACTGCTTGGTGGTCAGGCACATTCTCCACCGAGTGATGTAACGTGATCCATCTCTGGATGTAATCCCTCAAAGTTTCATTCGGATTTTGCACACAAGACCGCAGTTCCGTCAGTCCTGCCGATCGCTTGCATGTGCCTTCAAATGTGGTGACGAACACTCGGGAGAGATCTTCCCAAGTGTAAATGCTGCTAGGTGCTAACTGGTTTAGCCACGCTCTGGCCGAGCCCTCCAACATGAGAGGCAGGTGCTTCATGGCCACTTCATCATTGCCGCCGCCAATCTGGACGGCCACTCGATAGTCCTCAAGCCAAGTATCGGGCTTGGACTCGCCAGTGAACTTACTGACTCCAGTCGCCAACCTGAAATTGGGAGGAATCACAGCAGCCCTGATGGCTCTACTAACGCACTCTGGTCCTGAAACATGTACTCTGCTACTGGTAGGCGCATCTCTGTTGTGGCCTTCTCGGTGAGCCCTGTTCTTGTCGACCAAACCTTGGACGAGGATGGATCTCGCGTCAAAGCCTAGCCCTCTGGGGTCGACTGGAAGCCTTCGCCCACCACTATGAGGGCGCCTGTCATCCTGCTGGCGAGGCACATACGACCCGCTCCTTGGGGGAGGCGTGGGCACTCGACGTCGACCGTCACGATCGACTCGGTGATCATACTGCTCATGGTTCCCATACTGGTCACGCCGGTCTCCACGTCCCTCATGCCTCGGGGGCGATCTCGGGCTGTGAGCCGACTGGACTGTGTCCGCGGCAACGGATCTGCTGTGAATTCTGTTCCACGACTGAGAAACAACGGAATTCTGATCTCCTGCTGCCCGGAGTAATGCTCTGATCTGCAGCAAGCCTCTGCCAGCCTCCGACTGGGAAGGCTGAATCGACTTTGCTATACGGGCCGCAACTGCTAAATTCTAAATCGGAGTCCGATATACCTGCGGGGGCGGGAAGAGCTGACGTCGACTGGATTCGGGAACCCGCTGTATCGCACGCTCGCCGAGTGCTCGCTGGAGGTTCTCCAGTCGAGTGCGCTCGGCCAAGTTTGCCAGGCGCGCGTCCTCCAAGGCGCGAGCCTCGGGGGTTTCTCCAACGATAGGAGTGTGCAGCGCATCCATGTTCCGGCGGCGAAGTTCTTCTCTCTGCAGCGACGTGAGAGGCTCGGGAAGATACTCCTCATGGGGACGCGACGGGTCGCCTCCTCCCGCGCCTCCGTCGGTGCGGGTAAAACCGGGGGGACTGGACGGTCCGTCGACCATCAGAACCACTGCCGCCGGATCGCTGCTGTCGCACTCGGATGCAATCTCTTCGGAGCCAGTCGACAGGTTGAACAGGCCGTAGAGGGATTCGTCGGGCTCGATCGCCGCGACTTGAGGGGTGGCCGACTGACGGGCCACCGTGTGTCTCACCCACCGTTGAAGTCTCAACCGACCGGAGCGCTTGTGCCGATGGGAAACGGGAAGGAAGGACAACACAGGAGCCGACCGGTAGGGGATCGACGGTTGCCGCAGGAGAACACCGCGGACGCACGCGCTAAAGTGTGTTGCCTCGCGGACAGGGAGTGCGTCCATGTCGAGCGGAGCCTCCTGAAGCCAGGCGGAGTCATCGGCGATGAACGTGAGCGCGCCGAGACGGATCTCGCGGCCCTCCACCAAAACTCCGTCGAAAACCATGACGATTCGGGTCGGAAAAAATCGCAACTCCTCCAACAAAACGCTAAAACACCGGCCCCACGGTGGGCGCCAACTGTCGTGGTTCTAAGTCTGACAGTAATGTAGGGGGGTAAGTATGGAGAGGTGAGGTCTTAGCTATGGAGAGGTTGTAAGGATGCAAGGTTTACGAGTTCAGGCCCTTCTCGGAGGAAGTAAAAGCCCTACATCTCGGAGCCCGGAGGCGGTCGACTGGATTATGTGTGTATGAGTTACAGAGGTGCGAACCCTTGTCTCGGAGGAGGGGGGTGGCTTATATAGAGTGCGCCAGGACCCCGGCCAGCCCATGTTACAAAGGGTTCAATGTACATTAAGACAGGGCGTTACTGGTAACGCTGGTAATAAAGTGCTATGATGACCATAAAAGCTATTTAATGACCGACCGTTAGCGTGCGGAGTGACTTTAGGTCTCCTGGCCATCGAGTGGTTGGATCTTGGTCGAGTGATTGCTTCTTGGTCGAGTGTCTTCGAGTCTGTTGAGTGGAACACCTTCAAGTCGATTGAAAGGTGATTTCTTCTAGAGATGTCCTTGGGTAGGGCAGTTAGGACAGGTCCATGACCCTACCCTAGGTACATAGCTTCATCACCGGCCCCTAGAGATCCCATCTAATGGGAGGGGCGGCGGCCTAGGGGTGGCTTGGCCCCCAAGCCAGGTGGAGGCGCCCCCACCCCTTTAGGGTTTCCAACCCTAGGCGCAAGGGAGGCCCAAGGGGGGCGCACCAGCCCACCACAGCCTGGTTCCCACGTCACTTCAGCCCATGGACCCCTCCGGGACAGATGGCCCCACCCGATGGACCTCCGGAACCCTTCCGGTGGTCCTGGTACAATACCGGTGACCCCGAAACTCTCCCGGTGGCCGAAACTGGACTTCA